>NW_011495076.1:1880680-1890958 GCF_000754665.1 Bison bison bison
GCCACTGTTTCCCCATCTATTTGCCATGAAGTGATGGGACTGGATGCCATGATTAGTTTTCTGAATGTTGAGCTTTAAGCCAACTTTTTCACTGTCCTCTTTCACTTTCATCAAGAGGCTCTTTAGTTCTTCTTTGCTTTCTGCCATAAGTATGGTGTCATCTGCATGTCTGAGGTTATTGATATTTCTCCTGGAAAACTTGATTCCGGCTTGTCAGCCCAGTATTTCTCATGCTGTACTCTGCATATAAGTTAAATAACCCTGACATCCTCCTTTCCTAATTTGGGACCAGTCTGTTGTTCCATGTCCAGTTCTTACTGTTGCTTCCTGACCTGCATACAGATTTCTCAAGGGTCAGGTCAGGTGTTCTGGTATTCCCATCTCTTTCAGAGTTTTCCACTGTTCATTGTGATCCACACAGTCAAAGTCTTTGGCATAGTCAATAAAGCAGAAATAGATGTTTTTCTGGAACTCTCTTGCTTTTTCGATTACTAGTAGATGTTCAGAAATCCAGAATCTAGATGGGGTTTTGCTGCTATCATACTATGAGTCTGTAGACAAGTCTTTTTTACCTCAGTTCAGTTCAGTTCAGTTCAGTCACTTAGTCATGTCTGACTCTTTGCAACCTCACGGACTGCAGCACACCAGGCTTCCTTGACCATCGCCAACTTCCAGAGCTTTCTCAAATTCATATTCATTGAGTTAGTGATGCCATCCAACCATCTCATCCTCTGTTGTCCCCTTTTCCTCCTGCCTTCAATCTTTTCCCAGCATCAGGGTCTTTCTAATGAGTCAGTTCTTCACATCAGGTGGCCAAAATATTGGAGCTTCAGCCTCAGCATCTGTCCTTCCAATGAATATTCAGGACTGATATTCTTTGGGATTGACCGATTTGATCTTGCAGTCCAAGTGACTCTCAAGAGTCTTCTCCAACACCACAGTTCAAAAGCATTAATTCTTCAACATTCAGCCTTCTTTATGGTCCAACTCTCACATCCATACGTGACTACTGAAGAAACTATAGCTTTGACTCTACGGACCTAACCTATATAAGCCCCGTTAGTTTCCTCATCTGAAAAATTTAAAGGACTGGGAATTGTTAGATCTCTTTTAGTTCTTACATTCACTCAATATATGATTTCTAACTAAAAGAAAATATGACTGAATGGTCTCCTTAGATTCTACAAAAGAGACTAAGTGTACCCCAAAAACCATAGGAAAAGCTGTCTTAGATGATTTTCCCCAAAGAAAGTAAACTTGGGCGATGAATTGCAGACATTGCCAGTCTTCTAGAAATGATGAATCTTTCCCCTTCATATCTGTTTTCCCTAGAAAACCATGGTTCATTTCTACTTGTACTAGGTGGAAATAGGAAGGAAATAAAATTAAAAAGGGAGAGTAAAAGCTTGATTTTAAGTGAATTTGATGAGAAATACTAATTCATAAAGTCATTGCTTGCCTCCTATTTATTTCATTTTTAACTTCTCCTCCCCTCTCCCACCTTTTCCCTTCCTCTGGGGGCTAGGCTTTTATCACTGGGATCATTGATAAAAGTCCTACTTTGTTGTGTGACATTGCAAAAAGGATCTGTGTACCCAGGAACATTCTCACCATTTCCAAAGTATCCAATTTTTGTCTCACTTGCTCTGTAGAAATGTTTCCCCTTGGGGTGTTCTTACTCACATGAGTGCTTTAAGTCTACATTAATACACTTATTTCAACTAGACCTTTAATCAATATTTCATGGGATGTATTGAGAGGACCCACTTACTCTCTTTTAGTCTCTGCAGGTGTAGGAGTGAGAGAACTCACTGGCCCGCGAAGACTGGTGTCATTTACACACAAATGTAGATGTTCCTATCGATCATAGGCTTGTTAGGATAATACTTGTGATGAATCATTTATAAGAAGGGGACAAGGCAGCTTATGTTTTACAGAGTGGGACTTTTGGCTCCTTAAATATCTATCAGAGTCCCATTACTGAAGAAGTCAAGGATTACTATTGGGTTGACCTCCTGGCAAGGAAAAACACTAATACAAATAAAACAGCTTGCATAGGCAGACCAATTGGGGCCACAAAGGATTCTAAAATTTTTGAACTCTGATATTTTGAAGAGATCTCAGAGTTCTATCCTCTACAGACAAATGAAACTCCATGAGTGAGAAAGTTGGAGGGCCTTTAGGAAGGTAATTTCTTTTTGATAATGTTTATAGTATGGTGGTAAGTTGTCTAGGATTTGGAATTAGTAGGACTTTGCTCAGATTCTGGCTTCTAAACTTATTATCTATATAAATGTGGACATTTTACTTTACGCTTCTTAAACATCACTTCCTCAGCTTAAAATGTTTAATTAGTGGCTCACATGTGTTAGGCACTTAGTTTGTGTAAGATAATTATACTTGTCTAAATTCTTAATATATTATTTTTATAGTCTTCAAAATAGTCTTAATAGGGAGATAAGACTGTTGACTACTGTAAGTACATAGTAAGTTTGCAAGTGGAATTTCTTCTACTTTTCCTTTGTTTTCAAAATTATTTTAGCTATTTTAATTCTTTTGAGAATCAGCTTGTCTATAAATTTGAGAATAAGCTTGTCTATACCTTTGGACTTCCCAGGTGATGCTATACTGTGTGTGCCAAGTCACTTCAGTCATGTCTGACTCTTTGTGACCCTATGGACTGCAGGCTGTCAGGCTTCTCTGACCGTGGGATTCTCCAGGCAAGAATACTGGAGTGGGTTGCCATGCCCTCCTCCAGGGGATCAGGGCTAGTGGTAAAGAATCTGCCTGCCAATGCAGGTGATCCTTGAGTTTTGAAGATCCCCTGGAGTAGGAAATGGCAACCCACTCCAGTATTCTTGCCTGGAAAACTCCACAGATAGAGGAGCCTGGTAGGCTACAGTTCATGTGTCATAGAGTCAGACAAGACTGCGTAAGTGACCACACACACATACCTATAGAAACCTTGCTGTGATTTTGGCAAGAACTGCATTAAACCTGTGAATCAATTTGGGGAGAACTGACATTTATTATATTGAGTCTCCAATCCATGAAAATTGTACATTATTTAGATCTTTGATTTCTTTCATCAGCTGTTTGTAATTTTAAGCATATAGAGCCTGTACATGTTTTATTAGATTTATATATAAGTATTTCATTTTGAAGAATGACTGTATACATTATATATGGTATTATGTTTTTAATTTCATTTCTCACATGTTTACTACTATAGAAATATGGTTGATTTTTGTTTTTTTATTTGTATTCTGCAAACTTCCTGAACTCAGTTCTAGTGTGTTTTTGTTTTTGTTTTTTCAGAGAATCCTTGGGATTTTCTATGTAGTCAATCATGCTTGTCTCTGAATTGTTGTTCTTGTTATTGTTGTTTAGTCGCTAATCATGTCCAACTCTTTTGAGACCCCATGGACTGTAGCCCATCAGGCTCCTCTGTCCATGGGATTTTCCAGGCAAGAATACTGGAGTGGATTGCCATGTCCTTCTCCAGGGGCTCATCCCAACCCAGGGATCAAACCCCCATCTCCTGCATAGGCAGGAAGATTCTTTACCACAGAGCCACCAGGAAAGCCCTGTTGTCTGTGAATAGGGAATGTTTTATTTTTTTCCCTTTCCAGCCTGTATGCCTTTTATTTCCTTTTCTTGCCTTACTACACTGGCTAACACTTCCTGTTTTATATTGAATAAGTGTGGTGAAGGCCACCTTGCTTTGTTTCAAGTTTGGGGGAGAAAGCATTTCAACTTTTCATCATTAAGTATGCTGTGATTTGTAGGATTTTTGTAGACTCTATATCAAGTTGAGGAAATTCTCCTCTATTTATAGTTTGCTGAGGGTTCTTATTGTAAATGGATGTTGAATTTTTTCCAGTGATTCTTTTTTTTTTTGCCTCATTGATATGAGTGTGCGTGATCAGTCACTTCAGTTGTGTTCGACTCTCTGTGACCCCATGGACTGTAGCCCACCAGGCTCCTCTGTCTGGGATTTTCCAGGCAAGGATACTGGAGTGGGTTGCCATGCCCTCCTCCAGGGTCTCTTCCCGACTTAGGGATCCAACCTGTGGATCTATTTTATGTCTCTAGCGCTGGCAGATGGGTTCTTTACCACTAGTGCCACCTGCGAAGCCCCTTGATATGATAATGTTTTTTCTTACTTAGTCTATTATTATAATGAATGACATTGATTGGTTTCTAATTGTTGAACCAGCCTTGCATTCCTGGAAAGAATTCCTTTTGGTCAAACTGTATCATTTTGTTTATATATTGCTAGATTTGATTTGTTAATGTTTTGTGGAGAACATTTGCATCTATGTTTATGGGAGATATTATTTTGTAATGTTTTTGTCTGGTTTTGTTATTGAGATGAAAATTTTCATCCTACATTTTTGAGTTGGTATGTAAGAAGGCTACTAATTTTTCCATTTTGCTGTTATATCCAGTCACTTACTTGAAATTTTGTTTCAATTCTAATAACTTTTTAATTTTTTTTATATTCTAGGTATACAATTGTAACTTTGATCTCTTCCTCTCTCCCAAATTGATACAGTTTTTATTTGTTCTTGAATTCGTGCATTACCTGGTGCCTCTGCAGTCCCTACAACAATTTTAGTAATTTATATTTTATAACTATAACATTATACAAGGTATCTGCACACAGTATCACTAATAAATTTAACCTCCTTCTTATTTGCAATGATATTTCCTTAAAATTGAGATATAATTGACATATAACATCATACTAGTTTTAGGTGTACAAGATAATGGTTCGATATATATCCATACTGGTAAATGATTACCACAATAACTAACATCTGTCATCACACACAGTTACAGTTTTGTTTCTTGTGAAGAGAACTTTTAAAATTTATTCTCTTAGCAACTTTCAAATTTACATTATTAATGACTATAGTCACCATGCTGAACATTATCTTCTCAGGGCTTATTGATCTTACAACTGTATGTTTGTACCTTTTGACCACCTTCATCTCTTTTGCATACCCCCAACCCCCACCTCTGGCAACCACCATTCTGTTCTCATAAGTTCAGGATTTCTTAGACTTCACATGAAGTTAATCATTTATATATGTCCATATATCATACTATTTGTCTTTCTCTGAGAACCTTAACTCTTAAATTCACCATTAAAATAACAGTCTTTGATTTTATAGTTATCTGTCTTTTTTGGTATTTTGTTTTCTATTTTTTAAATTTATGTTTTCATTATTAATTAACTTCTTCCTTATTTAGTTTTTTAGTTTCATGCATTGAACACTTGGTATATTTATTTTCTGGCTGTTAAATTTCTTCTGAATACTCTTCGGTCACATTTCCTAGATATCAAAACATAATGTTTTCATTAGCATTTATTGCTAAATATTTATCATTTCAGTTTTGTTTTCTTCTTGCTTCTAACCCCTGCCAACCACTGATATTTGTACTGTTTCCATAGGTTTGCCTTTTTCAGAATGTTATATAGATGGAATCATTCAGTATGTAGCCTTTTCAGATTGACTCCTGTAACTTAGTAATATGAAGTTAAGCTCCCTCTGTGTCTCTTCATGGCTTGATAGTTCATTTCTTTTTAGCACTGAATAATAATCTATTGTCTGGATAAACCAAAGTTTATTCACTCATTCACCTACTGTAAGACATCTTAGTTGTTTCCACTTTTAGGCAGTTATGAATAAAGCTGCTATATATTCTTGTGTGCATTTCTTTGTGAACAGTTTTCATCATTTGGGTAGATACCAATAAGCACAACTGCTGGATCATGTAAGAGTGTGCTTAGTTTCGTAAGAGACTGCCAAACTGTCTCCCACAGTGGCTGTGCCGTTTTGCATTCCTATCAGCAATGAAGGAGAGCTCCTGATACTCTACATCTTTGCCAACACTTGGTGCTGTCAGTGTTTTGGATTTTGGCCATCTAATAGGTGTGATTGGTATATCATTCTTATTTTAGTTTACATTTCTCTAGTGACGTGATATGGATCATCTTTTCATGGCTTTTTTTTTTGTCACCTGTGTGTCTTCTTTGGTGAGCACTGCTTTATTACTCTGACTGTTTTTTAATTTTTATGAACATCTCTGGAAATCCATCAATTTTTTGAATTATAAAAGCAACAATAATTGTTTTAAAACTATAGTAGCATGGAAGTCCTAATAGTAAAAGCAAAAGTCCATTCCAACCCCCTGGAAAAGTTATTAATGAATATTATACTTTCAGATTTATTGATGCACAAATAAGTATGATTTTCTGTATAATATGACTATACTATACATATGGAATAACATATTTAAGTTTATTTTGCTTTCCCTCTCTACTGCCACAAATTTTAGTTAAACTCATTTAATTTTAGTTTCACTGTTCATTTTTAATTCCAGTTTTTGCCTCAGTATTTCCTAACAATTTTATCAAGTTCACAACCATATTAAAATCCTTTAGCTTTTATTTGTATTTCTGTTCTTTGCTTATCATCAACCATTTTATTTCAAGATTTACTCTTTGTTCATTTTGTTTTACTGAAGAATTTCCTGGCATGTTTTTTGAATATTGAAGATTCATCTATTTTACCATAACATTAGGTGATAACATCATTATCTTCTAGCATTCTGTGTTGAAAAATAAAGTTGAACAGTGGCCAAATGCTAGTTCCTTCATAAATAATTCAT
Organism: Bison bison bison; assembly: GCF_000754665.1. Lineage (NCBI taxonomy): Eukaryota > Metazoa > Chordata > Mammalia > Artiodactyla > Bovidae > Bison > Bison bison. Next base: position 1,887,362 of record NW_011495076.1, read on the forward strand.
TCCTTTATTTTCAGGGTGAGTTAAGAAATTTGGGGGGTATATATAGATAAACATTTATTCATTATTTTTGCTCAGTGATCAATAGTGAAGTCCCAAGTCTATTCATCTCAACTGTCCTGTGTTGTTTCTTTTATTGATTTTTCCTTTCTCCAGTCTATTATCTCTTTCTTCCTTTTATTTTGAATGGATCTTCTAAGTATATCCTCTAAGTCTTTTTTGTCATATTTTAAATTTCTTTTTCTCTTTTTTGGAAAATTTCTTTGCTTTGTATTCTAGATCTTTAATTTGGCTATTGGGTAGTCCATTTTAATTAAATTTAAAATTTCTTTTGAGCAGTTGTTTCCTTTTTCTTTGACTTCCTCTTTAAAAATAACACCTTATCTTGTTCTTGTTTTATGAACAAAACATCAACCTGAAAATTTTGGAGGTTGCTAATTAGAATTTTTAAATTTTGCTCTCAAATGTTGTATCTTTTGGTTTCTTCAGTATTGCTTTTTCTGACTGTTCATCTTGGCTCTTCCTTGCCACCTGTGGTTTTTCTTAAATGTTTGGTGATCTTCCATTGCTCATTTAAATTTATAAATGAAACACTTGGATGATGAGTGTTTGGTGTTGGCATGGATTTCCTTTTTTGTGCATATCTCTTTCCATAATAGGTTTTTCTCCTGATTGGAAGGAATGAGTGTAGGTGGACCTGCTTATCTTATAGACAGGCATATTTATCTTTAGAGTGGATTAGGGAAGCAAGTTGGGCTTTTATACACTTGTCAAAGTAAAGAAGATTTTACCTTGATACTAGAATACTTTGGAAATCCTTAATTCTTGGAAAAACTTTCTTTCTTCCCTACTTACTTTCCCTGCATGATCATTATATAGGACTAGAATTTCCCAGAGCTCTATTCTACTTTTCTCTTTCTAAACTCAAAAAATGTTAGGACACCCTCTCCCCACAGCCCCTAAAGGCAGAATTGCCACCATAGAAAGTATTCTTGAGGCTTTGTCCTGGAGGCAGACACTGTGGCTAGCCTTCCTGTCCATATGCAGGCGTGGACAGGGACTACAGACCAACTGTTCAGCAAGGAATCCCTTAATTGTCCTAAGGATTGCCCCATGTCCAGGATCTCCTCCAGTTCTGGTTTCTTTTTTTTTTTTTAATTTAATTTTATTTTTAAACTTTACATAATTGGGATTCTAGAACTCCTGGGGATGAACAGCTCTCTTCTCAGCAGCCTTTTCCCCATCCTAATTTGTGTATAGTTTATTTATGCTCTGGTTTCTTTATCAATCTTATTAGTTTTCTAACTTCTAGAAATTCCCCCAAACATATGGTCTACTGGTGATATCATTTCTTGTTCCTCAGCTTGTTATAAATGCATTTTTCAATTGTATATTTTGTGTCATTTCAATTAGATTTTGGCAGAGAGAGGAGGTAAATGTGTGTACTTAGTCTGCCATATTGAAATGGAAGTCTTCACCTGTTTTTGATCCACAGTTAAGTTTCTACAGGCAAAGCAAATGTAATCTGTCACCAGTATGTAGATTCTACTTTAAATTATCTTTTAGTTTCTAAATTAAATCCCTCAAGCAAGAGTTCTTATCCTAAGGCTCATGGATCCCTAGAGATCAATTAAGCCCTAAATAGTCTCTAGGGGATTATAGGAGGGCAAACTAGAATAAAGTCCTTTGAAAACACTTTTTCATGGACTACTTAAAATGGAAATGGACAGCTAATGGAAGATAAATAAAATCTAAAAACTGCACATATCATTCAGGAAAACTTTATGCAAGATCACTTTTTCCTAGCATTATGTGAAATTTTAACATACAGGAAAGTTGAAAGAGTTGTACAGCAAACATCCATATACTCACTTAGTTTGGACAATTAACATTTAACTCTGTTTGCTTTATCTCACATCTATCTGTTCCTCTATCCATCAATAAATTCTTCTTTCCTTTTTGATGTATCTCCAAGGAAGTTTGAGTCATTAATGTACTTTAGGAGGTACTCTTAAAATGACAGTGTATTTTCTCTGGTTTTCCTTTTTCTCATTTCCTTTCTCTCTTTTTGTCATCATATTCTTATGACACTAATAGAAGAGTTTCCTTCTGGACGTATTGTTTTTATCTGCTTGGTTGGCTAATTGGGTGGATGTTTAGACATGCAAACCAGATTGGCTGCTTAAAGTGGAAAGCTCACCTTTTCTGCAAAGCCTTCTTTAATTGAATAGATTGGCAATCCTTTTTCTTGTGATCTTGGAGCACTTTGGGCAAATCTACTGTTATCAGATTGGCATTGTGATTATTGCTTTATATGACTGTCTTCTCTTTTGACTATAGGATCCTATATGTGTATGTGCGTGTGTTTGTGGTTGTGGGAGACAGTGGATTAGAGACTAGGTCTTGTTTATCTCTGAGTCCAAGAGCTGAAACAGTTCCTAGAACAAATTAATAAATCAGATGGTGAACAAATGAATCAGTGTTTGCCCATTTTGACTAGACAAATCAGTTCACAATTGGTTTTTATGATCATTGAAAGGAAGTGAAAGTGAAAGTCGCTCAGTCGTGTCCGACTCTTTGTGACCCCATGGACTATACAGTCCATGGAATTCTCCAGGCCAGAATACTGGAATGGGTAGCCTTTCCCTTCTCCAGGGGATCTTCCTAACCCAGGGACCGAACCCAGGTCTCCCACATTGTAGGCAGATGCTTTACCAGCTGAGCCACAAGGGAAGCCCAAGAATACGAAAGTGGGTAGCCTATCCCTTCTCCAGCAGATCTTCCCAACCCAGGAATTGAACTGGCGTCTCCTGCATTGCAGGCAGATTCTTTACCAGCTGAGCTATCAGGGAAGTCCTTTAGATCATTGCTTCAGGTTAAATTAGAATAATTTCTTTGCTTAAGAGTATTGGCAGTCCATATAACCAAAATAGTTTTGGTATAGTTTTTTAAGTAGGTAAGAAGATGGTTGAAGTGAGGCTCCTTACATCATTCCAGATTTAAAGTCAAGAGTAGATATCACTGGGACTTCCTGGTGGTCCAGTGATGAAGACTTCACCTTCCATTGAAGGGTTTGATCCCTGGTAGGGGAGCTAAGATCCCACATGCCTTGCAGCCAAAAAACAAAAGCATAAAACAGAAACAATACATAACAAATTCAATAAAGACTTTAAAAATGTCTCACATCAAAAGCATCTTTTGTGGGGGGGATCCCCATGATGATACAGAAAGCACCATCCCCAAGCTTCCTGTATCCTGCATCGAACCTGGACTGGTGATTCATTTCTTATATGATATTATACATGTTTTAATGCCATTCTCCCAAATCATCCCCCGCGCTCCCCCCCACCACCACAGAGTCCAAAAGACTGTTCTATACATCTGTGTCTCTTTTGCTGTCTTGCATACAGGGTTGTCGTTACCATCTTTCTAAATTCCATATATATGCGTTAGTATACTGGATTGGTGTTTTTCTTTCTGGCTTACTTCACTCTGTATAATAGGCTCCAGTTTCATCCACCTCATTAGAACTGATTCAAATGTATTCTTTTTAATGGCTGAGTAATACTCCATTGTGTATATGTACCACAGCTTTCTTAT
>NW_011495076.1:1891189-1899396 GCF_000754665.1 Bison bison bison
GTTTTGATTTGCATTTCTCTGATAATGAGTGATGTTGAGCATCTTTTCATGTGTTTGTTAGCCATCTGTATGTCTTCTTTGGAGAAATGTCTATTTAGTTCTTTGGCCCATTTTTTGATTGGGTCATTTATTTTTCTGGAGTTGAGCTGTAGGAGTTGTTTGTATATTTTTGAGATTAGTTGTTTGTCCGTTGCTTCACTTGCTATTATTTTCTCCCATTCTGAAGGCTGTCTTTTCATCTTGCTTATAGTTTCCTTTGTTGTGCAGAAGCTTTTAATTTTAATTAGGTCCCATTTGTTTATTTTTGCTTTTATTTCCAATATTCTGGGAGGTGGGTCATAGAGGATCCTGCTGTGATGTATGTCAGAGAGTGTTTTGCCTATGTTCTCCTCTAAGAGTTTTATAGTTTCTGGTCTTATGTTTAGATCTTTAATCCATTTTGAGTTTATTTTTGTGTATGGTGTTAGAAAGTGTTCTAGTTTCATTCTTTTACAAGTGGTTGACCGTTTTCCCAGCACCACTTGTTAAAGAGATTGTCTTTTCTCCATTGTGTATTCTTGCCTCCTTTGCCAAAGATAAGGTGTCCATATGTGCATGGGTTTATCTCTGGGCTTTCTATTTTGTCCCATTGACCTATATTTCTGTCTTTGTGCCAGTACCATACTGTCTTGATGACTGTGGCTTTGTAGTAGAGCCTGAAGTCAGGCAGGTTGATTCCTCCAGGAACACGTGTACACCCGTGGTGGATGCATGTTGATGTATGGCAAAACCAATACAATATTGTAAAGTAAAAAAAAAAAAAGACAAAATTATGAAAAAAAAAGAATGAGTGATATCACTATGCAAAAATGGAATCTATCAAGACATAACCTCAGATTCCTAGACAAACCCATTGTCATCTTTATTCTGTTTTGCTAATGTCATCAAAAACTAGTCACACTTTTTTCATTAGGAACAACAGACACCATACCATTGTAAAGACATTGCTCATGACTTTCACTTTTTCTCACTTTTAGAAATTTTCCCAAGTTTAATTTTAGTATCCGTCTCAGTGATGGGACTAAAACTTTGCATATTGATCCAGCTTCTCTGTTTGTCATACATTTCTTTGAACCTAGGTGATTCAAGAACCCGCCCCACTAAAGAAACACAGGGCAGGTATTAAACATTTTTTTTTATGAAATATGATGTTCTTGCCACTGTACTAGATAATTTACATTGGTTATTTTTGTCTAAGTGGCTTCCAACTGAGGGAAGATTGTATTAGCTGGTTGAAATCACTTGGTTGAACTGTCTACATGGCTACTGGATCTTGTTCCTTGCTGATTTGAGGAAAAGGAAATCTTTCTCTTCTTTTGTATTTGTCTTCATGATTTAATATTGTACTCAAGAGCAGTGCTAGAGGCCCACAGGGAATACTGGGCTCACATAAATATTTGCTTTTCCCAAAAATGAAAGTGCTTCAGAGAGTTCCCTGGTGGGAAAGACCAGGGGAAGACTCTTGGGTCCAGGTTTGTTAGGTTCCTGATCTTTTAGACAAAGGACACAGACCCTTTCTTTTGCTTTCTCCTTGTTCTCCAGAGGCAGCTGCAGCTCTTTGGTAGCCCTGGGTGTTCATTTGACCAGATAAAACAAATGTGGCCTAGGAGAGGATTAAAGTGTAATATACCTTGGAAGAACACCACAGTCTGGAGTCCTTTCCGAGCCAGGTACACCTGCAGGAACATCCCAGAAGCCTGCCTCTGTCTCGTGGCACCAACACATCCCCTAGACACCACTGGGTGGCTGGGTTCCCCAGGATGCTGCTTTAGGGCAGTCTCTGCTTGCAGGAGCAGATAAGTGAGCTTAAAGGGGCCTTTTATCAGCTACTATGTTCACAGAGGCCATACGATCTTCAAGGAGTTGCTTAGAGATTTAAAGCACTGATGTGACAGGGATGCTTTGATTCCAATGATCCAGCCATTTCCTTGCAGCCAGTGTTTACATAAACTTGAAAAAATCTGCCACTACTGTTCATCGCCCTCATTTTTCAGCCTTAATGGTAATTACATTCCAAGGACTAGGAGAGATTTAGCATCCTTCAAGTCTGGGGTTAGAGTCTCCTGTAGACGTGGCACTGAAGTGTTGTAGTCCAGCTCTTAGGAGCATGGGCAGAGTGGGCAATGGAAACAAAGGAGACTACTCTCGGATGGAATTTTGAAATCAGCCCCCGGGAAGATTAAATTTGTTTAGTGACTATTAGTGTATATGCAAATTTATTTTTTTTATGTTTAAATTTTATTTTATTTTTAAACTTTACAATATTGATTGGTTCTGCCATATATAGAAATGAATCTGCCACAGGCATACACGTGTTCCCCATCCTGAACCCTCCTCCTTCCTCCCTCCTCCCTCCCCATACCATCCCTCTGGGTCGTCTCAGTGCACCAGCCCCAAGCATCCAGTATCGTGCATCGAACCTGGACTGGCCGACTCGTTTCATATATGATATTATACATATTTCAATGCCATTCTCCCAAATCATCTCACCTGACTTAAAAGACTCAAAGTCTCTTGTTTTAAATTTTTAATTGGAGAATCATTGCTTTACAGTGTTGTGTTGGTTTCTGTCATGCAAAAACATGAATCAGTCATAAGTATACTTATGCCCCCTCCCTCTTGAACTTCCCTCCAACCCTCCACTCCACTCCACCCCTCTTGTTTATCCCAGAGCGCTGGGTGAGCTGCTGTGTTATACAGCAACTTCCCACTAGCTGTCTGTTTTACATTTGGTAATGTGTAGGTTTCAGTGCTGCTCTCTCAATTTGCCCCTCCCTTTTCTTCTCCTGCTGTGTCCAAAGTCTCTTTTTGCTTTAACACATGAATCAAAATTATAGAAGTAGAAGTTGTGACCTTCTCACTGCTCCCTGAGAAGTCTATGGTCTCTTTCCCAGGCCTCCTGTTATTCCCCTCACTCCTCCTTCTTCCCAAATTCAGATCCTTTCCTCTTGCTTTTATGGCCCTTCTTTCCAATAGTAAAGTTGGGGCTCTGTGAAGGAGAGAGACCTGTCCCATAAGTACAGATGCCAAACCAAAACAATAGAAGGTAATATTAAGAATTGAGACAGTTTCCCTCCACTCAAGGACATGTGCTTGCCCTTTGACCTTGCCTCTCCTTGCCTTTCATTTCTAATGGGACCTTGGCTGTCCCTGTTTTTGTTTAGTTCCCAAGTTGTGTCTGACTCTGTGACCCCATGGACTGCAGCACGCCAGGCTTCCCTGTCCTTCACTATCTCCCAAACCAAACTCAAACTCATGTCCACTGAGTTGGTGATGCCATCTAACCATCTCATCCTCTGCCACTCTCTTCTTTTGCCGTCCATCTTTCCCAGATCAGGTTCTTTTCCAATGAGTTGGCTCTTTGCATCATGTGGCCAAAGTATTGGAGCTTCAGCTTCAGCTGTCCCTACCATCATCTATTTTTCTTCCTTGATCAGTCTTTCCTGTAAGAAACCCTAATCAGTCAACCCCTATGCCTACTTTCATGTAAGAGCAAAGGGAAAAGCAAAAAGATATTGGATGGGAGAATAGAGTTTTGTGTGTGAGAATAAAAAAATTTTTTTTGTCTCTCTTCACTCCTTTTCCCAAATGAAGGCCCTGAGGATGAAGCTGGTGGACCCTAGTGGACCATATCCTGGTCTTGAGCATCTCAGCTACTTCTTGGGCAGTTCTCTGATTTCTGTTTGGCACCCTTGGTGCCTCTGAATCCTGGTCCTGCTGTGGTGCTTTGGTGAGCCCTACCTTCAGGCTGATCTTTGGAATGACACTGAGGGCTCTGAGCACAGTCACACAGATGAAAGGAACTGAATCCTGTTCCCAGAATCCAGAGCAAGGATCCTGATGGAGACTTCTTCTTCTTCTCCAAGGCTGAGCCTCTGGCAGACTTCTTTTCCATCTGTCCAGGAAAACCAGCTTTCAATAAATAGTTTTAAGAGCTTTTATCCTGCTCTTGCGTCCAAGAGCTGGCCCAGAGCACAGCTCTTGGCTTTTCTCTAAACCAGCTCTGTTTGGGAATATGAAAGTACATAGGGCTTAGTATATGGATACCAGCATTCTTCAACTAGCCTATCTTAAGTAGAAATTTAGGGGCAGATGCAAGTTTTGTGAGGCTTGAAAGCTTGCACATGACATTTTAAAACCACCAATCTGAGGGAGGTAAGATGAAGTAGAAGATAAAGTGGAAAGAGATAGCGGTCTTGGCAAATTGTTTTAAAATGACTTACTTTAGCAACTTAAACAACATATGACCATGTTAGCAGATTACTGATGGTCATTCAAAGACTAGGAAAGAAAGAGCCTGTGCAAGTGAGAAGCCCCTCAGTCCGTGCTTCATTAGCTTCATTATAAACTTACTTCTATAAGAATGTTTTCCTCTTAAAACTATGAAAATATATTCTTCCTGTCCACCAAAACATATTACTTTGTTTCTTAAAAAGCTTTTCAAATGATCTTTGTACAATTTAGTCATGTTTTATCCCAGTAATTCTTCTTTTGGCAATGTAATTTAAAAAAGCAACTAGATTAATGAAACAGCTTTAAGTGCAAAGATGTCTATTGCAGCATTACTTATTATATAACAGAAAAACTTCAATAACTAGCAACTTGAGAATAACAAAGTACAATGTGATATATTCATTTGGTGGAATATTTTATCATTAGTGCCAGTGATTTTTCTTTTCTTTACCAAATGCATATAATAATTTGGGAAAATATTGATATACCAATATCATCAGAAAATAGTAGCACACAAAAGTTATATAAACAGTATATATAAACAGCCAATTGATAACATTGTCTTTGCATTTCCAGCTCTTTGGAAGTATTCTTGCATTACACACATCTTCTTAGGTGAGCAGAAGAAAGTTCTGAACCCCTTGGATCTTTGGAATTTCCAAAATTGAGGACCAACACTGATCACACTAGAAAAAAGTGTCACTTAAAAATATCCTCCAATTTTATATTGTTTTTTAAAGATAATTCTCGATATTAATGGGAACATGAAGAAATCAACACTTTTACTTATTGCTGATTGAAGAATAATAAAGATAACATTTTTGAAATTATTTTAGCATTATTAATCAAAAGCCTTAAATATACTCATACCCTTTGACACAGTAATCCCAATTCTGAGCTTTCTATTACAAGGAAATTACAACAAATATAAAGGTAGTATGTACAAGGATGCCAATTGCAATGAAATATGTAGTAGGGAAACATTTGCTGTTGTTCAGTCACTCAGTTGTGTCCAACTCTTTGTGATCCCATGGACTACAGCACACTAGGCTTTCCTGTCCTTCACCATCTCCTGGAGCTTGCTTAAATTAATGTCTGTCAAGTTGATGATGCCATCCAACCATCTCATCCTCTGTCATCCCTTCCTCTTCCTGCCTTCAATCTTCTCCAGCATCAGGGTCTTTTCCAATGAGTCAGTTCTTCACATCTGGTGGCCAAAGTATTGGAATTTCAGCACCAGTCCTTCCAATGAATACTCAGGATTGATTTCCTTTAGGATTGACTGCTTTGATCTCCTTGCAGTCCAAGAGACTCTCAAGAGTCTTCTTCAACACCACAGTTTGAAAGCATCAACTCTGGCACTCAGGAAAGCATTACTAACAACTTAAAGATCCAACATGAGAGAAATTATCTTTAAAAGACACTATGTATCTGTAGTGATATATTACCCATAGAAAGGGCAAAATAGGTAAGAAAAAGGGACAAAATACACAAATGAGCTGCTGGAACAGTCAGCTATTAGCCAGTCAGCTATTGTGGGGTAGGCATAGCAAGTTCCTTTGCCCTCAGTCAGCAGGGATGAGACTGTAACTTGCAAACTGATGAAAAATACTAGTTTAAAAATGTAGAAGGGTCCTTTAGACTAGATATTTATCCTATCCCTATACCTCTTTCTTGTGATGGACAGGGAGGCCTGGCGTGCTGCTGTCAGCAAAGTAACGTCTCCGCTTTTTAATACACTGTCTACATTTGTCATAACTTTCTTGCCAAGGAGCAAGTGTCTTAATTTCATGGCTATAGTCACAGTCTGCAATGATTTTGGAGCCCAAGAATATAAAGTCTGTCACAGTTTAAATTGTTTCCCCGTCTTTTTGCCATGAAGTGATGGGACCAGATGCCATGATCTTCGTTTTTTGAATGTTGAGTTTTAAGCCAGCTTTTTCACTCTTCTCTTTCAACTTCATTAAGAAACTCTTTAGTTCCTCTTTGCTTTCTGCCATAAGGGTGGTGTTATCTGCATATCTGAGGTTTTTGATATTTCTCCCAGCAATCTTGATTCCAGCTTGTGCTTCATTCAGCCTGGCATTTCACACAACGTACTCTGAATGTAAGTTAAATAAGCAGAGTGACAATATACAGCCTTGATGTACTCCTCTCCCAATTTTGAATCAGTCCCTTGTTCCACGTCATGTTCTAACTGTTGCTTCTTGACATGCATACAGATATCTCAAGAGCCAGGTAAGGTGATCTCATCTCTTTAAGAATTTTGGTATTCCCATCTCTTTAAGGATTTTCCACAGTTTGATGTGATCCACACAGTCAAAAGCTTTAGCATAGTCAGTGAAGCAGAAGTAGATGTTTTTCTGGAATTCTCTTGCTTTTTCTGTGATTCAACAGATGTTGGCAATTTGATCTCTGGTTCCTCTGCCTTTTCTAAATCCAGCTTGAATATCTGGAAGTTCTTGGTTCACATACTGTTGGAGCATGGCTTGGAGGATATTGAGCATTACCTTGCTAGCATGTGAAATAAGTACAATTGTGTGGTAGTTTGAACATTCTTTGGCATTGCCCTTCTTTGGGATTGGAATGAAAACTGATCTTTTCCAGTCCTGTGGCCACTGCTGAGTTTTCCAAATTTTCTGGTGTATTGAGTGCAGCACTTTCACAGCATAATCTTCTAGGATTTGAAGTAGCTCAACTGGAATTCTTTTTTTTTTTTTTTTAATTTAATTTAATTTATTTATTTATTTATTTTACTTTACAATATTGTATTGGTTTTGCCTCCACTAGCCTTGTTTGTAGTCATACTTTCTAAGGCCCATTTGACTTCACATTCCAGGATGTCTGCCTCTAGGTGAGTGATCACACCATCATGGTTATCTGGGTCATTAAGATCTTTTTTGTAAGTTCTGTGTATTCTTGCCACATCTTCTTAATATCTTCTGCTACTGTTAGGTCCATACCATTTCTGTCCTTTATTGTGCCCATTTTTGCATGAAATGTTCCCTAATTTTCTTGAAGAGATCTGTAGTCTTTCCCATTCTATTGTCTTCCTCTATTTCTTTGCATTCATCACTGAGGAAGCCTTTCTTATCTCTCCTTTGTATTCTTTGGAACTCTGCATTCAGATGTTTATATCTTTCCTTTTCTCCTTTGCTTTTCACTTCTCTTCTTTCTTCAGCTATTTGTAAGAAGTCCTCAGACAACCATTTTTCTTTTTTGCATTTCTTCTTCTTCTTGGGGATGGTTTTGATCACTGCCTCCTGTACAATGTTATGAACCTCAGTCCATAGTTCTTCAGGCACTCTTGTCTATCAGATCTAATCCCTTGAATCTATTTGTCACTTCCACTGTATAATCAAAAGGGATTTGATTTAGGTCATACCTGAATGGCCTAGTGGTTTTCCCTACTTTCTTCAATTTAATTCCGAATTTGACAATAAGGAGTTCATGATCTGAGCCACAGTCAGCTCCCAGTCTTCTTTTAGCTGACTGTATAGAGCTTCTCCATCTTTGGCTGCAAAGAATATAATCAATCTGATTTCGGTATTGACCATCTGGTGGTGTCCATGTGTAGAGCTGTCTCTTCTGTTGTTGGAAGAAAGTGTTAGCTATGACCAGTAGCGTTCTCTTGGCAAGACTGTTAGCCTTTGTGCTTCTGCATTTTGTACTCCTAGATCAAACTTGCCTGTTACTCCAGGTATCTCTTGACTTTCTACTTTTGCATTTCAGTCCCCTATGATGACAAGATTGCTGGGAGAAATATCAATACCTCAGATATACAGATGATACCACCCTTATGGCAGAAAGTGAAGAGGAACTAAAAAGCCTCTCGATGAAAGTGAAAAAGTTGGCTTAAAGCTCAACATTCAGAAAACGAAGATCATAGCATCTGGTCCCATCACTTCATGGGAAATAGATGGGGAAACAGTGTA
>NW_011495076.1:1899787-1904926 GCF_000754665.1 Bison bison bison
ATAAGATGGCTGGATGGCATCACCAACTCAATGGACATGAGTTTGAGTAAACTCCAGGAGTTGGTGATAGACAGGGAGGCCTGGCGTGCTGCGATTCATGGAGTCGCAAAGAGTCGGACATGACTGAGCGATTGAACTGAACTGAACTGATGATGAAAAGGACATCTTTTCGGGGTTTAGGCTCTTGTTTTGTTTCCTTTGGGCGTGATTCCCACTCCTTGCCAGATGTCACTGTTATGTGACATCTGTGAGATATGAGTTATTGTCATTAACCAGGACCTATTTTATGTTCACTTGCCATGGGCATTTTATCGGAACTCCTAAATAAATATACACATATGGGATTACATCTAACTGGGGAGGACTAATCTGTCTTTTCAGTGTAGCCTGCTGTGCAAAATACCACCCTACAGTCCTTTGTATTAATTGTAGCAGAGAGCAGATTTCATTTCATTAGGGGCAGGCCGTGATTCCACCTATGCTTTTTTTTTTTTTTATTAAAGGCATGTGTTAAATGTGTTATATATATTTGCATTTTTGTTAAAGATATATTTGATTACAAATATTAAGTGTTGTATATGTTTGTATATGCAAGTGATTTCTTAGCCGCTAATTCATGCCTGATTCTTTGCTACGCTATGAACTGTAGCCCGTCAGTCTCCTCTGTCCATAGATTTCTCCAGGCAAGAATATTGAAGTGGGTTGCCATTTCCTCCTTCAGGGGATCTTCCCAACCCAGGGATTGAACTGTGTCTCCTGCATTGGCAGGCTAATTCTTTACCACTGAGCTACCTGGGCAGCCCATAGGTATACATAGATTTTTTCTGAATGTTATATGTGTCTATCTGGCTTTGTGTGTATTAGTCTCTCAGTCCTGTCCAACTCTTTGCAGCCCCATGGACTGAAGCCCGCCAACCTCTGTTCATGGAATTCTTTAGGCAAGAATACTGTAGTGGGTTGCCATTCCCTTCTGCAGGGGATCTTCCTGACCCAGGTATCGAACCTGGGTCTCCTGCATGGCAGGCAGATTCTTTACTGTCTGAGCCACAGGGAAGCTCCTATCTGGCTTTATAATAGCTATTTTTGGACAATGACAGGTGAAGTGTGAGTTTTTTCTCATTCATTCCATTTTACATTTTATAGGCCTTTTCAATTTGAAATTCACTTTTCTCTTTAGCTCTGAAAATTTTCTTTGCTTATTTATTTGATAATTATCTTCTCTGCATTTATTTGTTATCATTCGTTTAGCTCTTCTCTTGGTGGATATTGGACCTCCTGGTATGATGCTCTGTGTCTTTAATCTTTATGGGCTTCCCAGGTGGCTCAATGGTAAGGAATCCACCTGCCAGCACAGGAGACTCAGGTTCAATCCCTGGGTTGAAAAGGTCCTCTAGAGGAGGAAATGGCAGCTCACTCCAGTATTATTGTCTGCAAAATCCCATGGACAGAGGAGCCTGCTGGGGTCACAAAAAGTTGGACATGACTTAGTTACTGAGCACTCATGTACATTCTTATTGCTCGTATGTTTCACCCCTTGGCCTTTTTACTTTTGTGCTCTGAGAGGTTTTCTAGACTTTCCTCCAATGCTTCTCTTGTATTTTTATTTCAGAATCATATTTTTTATTTTTCTTAATTTATTTATTTGTTTTTGTTTGCACCGAGTCTTCATTGCTGCATGCAGGCTTTCTCTAGTTTCAGGGAGTTGGCGTTACTCTTTGTTGTGGTGCATGGGCTTCTCAACACAGGCTCTAGGTGCACAGGCTTCAGTAGCTGTGGACACAAGCTTAGCTGCTCCATGGCATGTGGAATCTTCCTGGACCAGGGATTGAACCCGTGTCCCCTTCATCGGCAGGCAGAGTCTTACCAATTGTGCCAACAGGGAAGTTCCCAATCATATTCTTAATTTCCAAAACTACTTTCTTGTACCCAGATCATCCTTTAGCATAGTTTCCTATTCTTAATTTGTAGATTAAATGGCTTTTTAAATCTCACTGAGCCTGCTGATTAGATTTCTATTTTTTGAGTAACTGAACTTGAATTATGTTCACGTTCAGTTTTCCTTGCTCTTTCTCTTTCAAACTGCTTTTTTTCTCCTAAAGTGTCTGGATAACTTTGAATGTTCATTGATATATCAGAGTGTGGACTAGGCAGGCAAATCTCTATTCATGGGCATGGACTTGTTACTGACAGACATGTCTTTAAGGTGAGCAGGTGCGGAGCGAACCATTCTGCTTCCAAAAGCCAGGATGACGACTGCTTTACTTTTAGGCGCTAACACCTCCAGTAGTTGCCTTAGTTCACTCCAGACATAGTGTAACTTTTTTTTTTTTTTAAAGAAAAATGCCACAGCTTTCCCTCTTCCCCCACCTCTGTTTTTGTTTTTGTTTTGTTTTGTTTTTTAAACTAAGGATAAATGTCTACCTGCCTGACATTTGTGCAAGGAGAAAGGTATTTTCTATTTTGTTTTTAGCCCTTTCACTCATTCCCTGGTTTTCAGCTCTGCTTCTTATTTATGCTCTTGTGTGTGTTCCCTCTGAGTCCAGAGGTTCTGTGGTTCTGCTGCTTTTGGATTTGGGCAGCTTCCTCAAGGTCACTGTTTCCTAGCTGTGCTTCAAACCAATGATGCCTCTACATTTACTTTCTATCATCTGGAAATTTGTTATAATCTCTTATCTGTTGATGAGTATCCTTCTATTGACTTGCTATTGCAGGTTTATACCATTCTGTTGCTTTACCATCATTTTTCTAGGGACCAGGTGATAGAGAGTCTTATCATGGGGATTTAGTCTGTCATCCTGAAGTAGAATCCTTTAATCTATTTAAGAAGAATCCCTTAAATTCCATGGAATATGTTTGATTTCAGCCAAGTGTTGAAAAATAAGTAGAATTTACATGGAAACAGAGAATTGTAGAAGATAGACCAAACAGAGGACAAGTTTGTGCAGTAGTGTGGAGATGGGTATTGGCCATGTTAGGTTTGAAGAATAATGAGTATGTTAGCGAAGCAGAATCCCAGAGTTCCAGCAGGAGAGTCATGGGAAATAAGACTTAAAAAATAGTCTGCATCTAGAGTTTTTAGTTCTAGATGGGAAAATTTGGCTGTTTTGAGCAGAGCAGAAAGGCAATGAAATCAGTACTTAGAAAGATTTATTTGGCATGACGTGAAATATACTTTGGAGGGAGATAGACTAGAGGCAGAGAGCCAATTAAGAAACAGGTATAATCATCCATTTATGAAATGAGGGATGGTGGCAGCAGGGAAGAAAATTGGGAAGAGATGGCAACTTAGAAATAAGAATCTATAGTACTTAGTGACTGATTAGCTATGGAGGATAAGATGACTATAAGTTTTCATGTCTGGATAACTATGAAGAATTACCGGCATTGATGGAGTTCTAAAAGTCCCAGGTACCTATCCTAATTCTACCTCCTCTCTCTGCTAAGAGTAGGTCACACAGAGCACGATCTTTGTTTCCCGCCTAGGTTTTCACAGGCGGTAATAGTGGTGGTGGTTGTAGTGATGATGGTGGAGGTAGTGCTGGTGAAAGAGGCAGTGGCAGAAACAGTGACGATGGCGGCGATGGTAACACTGAAGCTGGTGGCGGTGGTGGCGGTGATGTGGAGGTGGTAACTGCGGTGGGGCTCGCGTGCAACAGTGAACCTGGCAGAGGCAGCAGTGATGCAGGTGGCCTTAGCAGCAGCAGTCATGGTGGCAATGGAACGGTGCTAGTGGGGATTCTGGAGCAGACGTTGGTGGTCATGATGGAGGTAATAGAAGTGATGGTGATGGAGAAGAGAAGTGGTGGTGGTGACGGTGCTGATGGAAATAGTGGTAGAGTGGTTGTATGATGAGGGTGGTGAAAGCGCAGATGGCTTCACTGATGGAGGGGGTGGTATGATGGTTCTGACGGTAGTTGTGGTGCATGATTACGGTCGGGACTGTGGTGCTGAGAAAGGTGATAGTGATAATGCTGCTGGTGAGGATGACGTGTTAGTGATAGTATAAATAATTGTGGCGGTGATTGCGGTGTGGGTTGTTACAGTGACAGAGGGAGTTAGAACACTGGGAATAGGAGGAATGATCATGAAGCTCATATTGCTGGTGACTGTGGTAGGCGTGGTAGTAGATGGCACGTCTTAGCTACGCAGCTATAACTTTAAGTCTTGGATTTACCCTTGTCTACTCATATCACATTTAGAAGAGTAGGAGAAGGCTCAGTTGTCCACATAGTTGTGTGACCCTACCCTGCCTCTTAGTCACAGCTGATTAGACTAGAAGTAGACATCCACCTCAGAAGACAGTCCTTAGGCTGGTTGAGCTGAGATTTGCAACCATTAGAGTTTAACTATGAGACTAGAATATTGTAGCTATAAGATGTGGATACTAGAGTAGAAAAGACTTGTGGAGTCAGAGCCTGAGTCATCACCATGGCAATAAAATGCTGTGTAGCGTTAAGGTTAAGAAAGAGTTCACGAAATAATTTTTTTTAATTAAAAATAAATAAATAAATAACTTTTTAAAAATTAAAAAAAAAAAAAAGAGTTCACAAGTTATGAGTAAGCCGAAAAGGGCAATATGCCGATAGAGGCAGGAAATGAAGTGGGGGGCAGAGAGAAGCAGAAATGAGAGACAAAACAGCAGCCTCCTTCCTAACTGACAAGGTCCAGGCCTCATGGATTCCCAAAGGGACCATCCAAGTCTATTCTGGTGTCAAGTGGCCATGAAATTGTCAATTGTATCCTTTCCATAAACTTCTTTATTTGAATTGCTTTGTGTGAGTTTCTATACCTTGCAATCAAGGATTAAGATATTTATGAAATAAATTGCTTATTTTTCATGCTATATGCAAACTTCAAGGTCACTAAGCCCTCACTTAGTCGCTCAGTCGTGTCTGACTCTGCAACCCCATGAATTGCAGCACGCCAGGCCTTCCTGTCCATTGAGTCGGTGATGCCATCCAGCCATCTCATCCTCTTTTGTCCCCTTTTCCTCCTGCCCCCAATCCCTCCCAGCCTCAAGGTCCTTTCCAATGAGTCAACTCTTCACATGAGGTGGCCAAAGTATTGGAGTTTCAGCTTTAGCATCAGTCCTTCCAATGAACACCCAGGACTGATCTCCTTTAGAATGGACTGGTTGGA
>NW_011495076.1:1905026-1909524 GCF_000754665.1 Bison bison bison
TTCTTCACAGTCCAACTCTCACATCCATACATGACCACTGGAAAAACCATAGCCTTGACTAGACGGACCTTTGTTGGCAAAGTAATGTCTCTGCTTTTCAACATGCTATCTAGGTTGGTCATAACTATCGTTCCAAGGAGTAAGCGTCTTTTAATTTCATGGCTGCAATCACCATCTGCAGTGATTTTGGAGCCCAAAAAAATAAAGTCTGACACTGTTTCCACTGTTTCCCCATCTATTTCCCATGAAGTGATGGGACCAGGTGCCATGATCTTAGTTTTCTGAATGTTGAGCTTTAGGCCAATTTTTTCACGCTCCTCTTTCACTTTCATCAAGAGGGTCTTTAGTTCCTCTTCACTTTCTGCCGTAAGGGTGGTGTCATCTGCATATCTGAGGTTATTGATATTTCTCCTAGCAATCTTGATTCCAGCTTGTGTTTCTTCCAGCCCAGCATTTCTCATGATGTGCTCTGCATTTAAGTTAAATAAGCAGGGTACCACTAATAGATGCTTTTGTGTTTGGACTCAGCTCTCTCCTCAGGAGCTTCTATGTTGAAAAGATCATGCACCAGAAAATTTTATTTAATATCAGGTCCATTTCACACAGAGTCCAGGCTTTGTTTACTATAATCTATTACTTACTAATTCCCCCTCAATATCTCAAAATTAGAGTTCCCTCACCTAGAAAAACACATCCTGCTTCTCTCATGGCAGCAATGTCTCTAGACTCCTATAACCTCTTGTATGCTCTTATTTTTCTGGTTTGCACTCTCTTGACTTACACCTTGACCCTCCTTCTCTGCCTTCTTCCTCCAGATGCCAAACCTGGAATGTCCATCTGTCTATGGTTTTGACTCACTCAAAAGATCCTGACTCTGGTGTCTCTCTCCCAAGGATGGATGAGCATGGCCGACTGATAAGCTACACTTAGAACTGATGCTCTACACTTCTGCCAGGTTGGTGAGAGAGGAGGTCGATCTTTATCTACTGAGTACATGTAGCAAGTATTCTATAGCCTGTTAGGTCAGCATGACTGCCTTTATTTTATAGATGACAAACCTGAAACTCTGAGCAATTAAGGCAATATGCCCAAGTTTATATGAGTGTGGCAAATGAGTGGCAGATGGGGTGTGAACCCAAGTATGTTTGACTTAAAACATGTTTTTCTTCAAACTGTGCTAATTTGCCAGAGATGAAATAAAGCCAGTATTAGTTGAGCACTCTGAAAGTACCCTTTAATGACCATTCAACATCCATTCTCCCCTTCCTTCTTCATACCAAAGCCCTGGTTTTGTTTGGTGTGAAAATATGTTCCTCTAAAGGACTCCATAGTCCAGGCTTCTTGAAGCAAGGAAGCATGGGCACGTGAAAGCTGGTATGAAAGTCAAAGGTTTGTATGGGGCTTTTAGGAAAGCTACTTAAAGCTTCAAGTCGGGAGGGGAGATTTCCCCCTTTATTTTTCTTGCTGCTCGGAGTGGAGCTCTGATAACCACCTTAGACATGACGAGATCCTAAAGGTGGAATCCACACTCTAGGGCAGTCGGGTCCCTAAAGCCAACGGTGCTGCCATATCAGTTTTGTTTCTGGAGTCTTCTGTGGAGGAGATAGAAACGCCTATTTTGTTTGAGCTACTTTTATATGTGGTATGATTCAAGCACCTCATATGTGAAACACTGCTCTGGCACTCAAACCTTTGGTTGCCCCCATTTCAGATGAAGACCCTAGGTTCCAAAAAGCTTAAATAATTAACTTAAGCTCACACAGATAGTTCAGTGGTGTGTCTTGACTTTAGAGCATATTGCTCTAATAGAATGAAGTTTAAACTCCTTAACATGAAATATGAAATATCCATGATATAACCATTGTCTTTTCTCTCATCTTACACTTTGTTTTCAGAGAAGGCAATGGCAACCTGCTCCAGTACTCTTGCCTGGAAAATCCCATGGACGGAGGAGCCTGGAAGGCTGCAGTCCACAGGGTCACTAAGAGTCGGACACAGCTGAGCGACTTCACTTTCACTTTTCACTTTCATGCATTGGAGAAGGAAATGGCAACCCACTTCAGTGTTCTTGCCTGGATTTGTTTTATGCTTTTGAAAATGCTGTTTCCTCTGCCTAGAATTATCTGCCCCTAATTTTCCACTGAGAATCCCCTACTCATCCTTTAAAGTGAAAATGAAAGTGAAGTCGCTCAGTCGTGTCCGACTCTTAGTGACCCCATGGACTGCAGCCTACCAGGCTTCTCCGTCCATGGGATTTTCCAGGCAAGAATAAGGGACTGGGTTCCATTTCCTTCTCCACAGGATCTTCCTGACCCAGGGATTGAACCCAGGTCTCTGGGATTGTAGGCAGGGATTGCACTCATCCTTTAAGACCCAGTCAAAGTGCTACCTCCTCTGAAGTCTTTCCTAAGCAGCTGTCTCATGACATAGATCTTCCTTCTTCTGTGTCCCTACTGCTTCATGCTGTGCCTTATTAAGACACCATGTGGCATATAGCATGGTAATTGTCTACATGCCTGTCTTCCTTCTAAAATGTCAACTTCTTTAGAGGTCATTATTTTCTACCTGTATATCCTCAGTATTTGTTCACTGCCTAGCACATAAGAAGAAAATTTTTACTGACTGACTGACTGCGCAAGTGAATCAAAGTAGGCATCAAGTTGCATGGTACCTTTTAGTAAGGTATCTCCATCCACCTTACTAAAGTTTACTTTAGTAAACTTCAGGTGCTAAACATCACATAATGAGACTTGTCTCCTCATATGTCTCCTAGGCCACCTGGGCAGCATGGGAGCATGTCATTGTGGGGCTGCTGTCGATGGGCACTCATGAAAGCTCATGTTTCCATGGAGGCTCTTCAATTCACTCCACTCTCATTCGATAGCCTTCGTGTCTAAAGAGGATTGTGGCTTATTTCCAATTCAAAACATGGTTTTGTTAGGGAATGTGACTGAAAAGATCATAAAGATAGATCTGCTTCTTGTTTGAATCCTTTCAAGAAATTAAATCAGTTCTGACACAGCTTTTTTTTTTCAAGATTTTGAAAACTTCGAATCCATTTTAAACTAGATTGTGATCGACAAACCTACTGGAACATTAGCAAACAGTTAAATTCTAATTAGCCAAGTCCCTGCTAATCTCCCAGCTGTCAAAGGCATAGATAGAAACAAAAGCTTCTATTAAACCTGAGTTGATCCCTGAGGAGGAAGAGGTCAGAGGGGAGTGTTCAGTCAACTCTGAGATTATGTGAACCAAGTCTTAAGTGATAATCATAAAAAACATGCAAATATCCCTTTACTTATTTAAAAAGACATTATATTGACATGAAAACTCTCCTTTTGTCATTTTCTTCATCATTTGGAAATGGCAACCCACTCCGGTACTCTTGCCTGGAAAATCCCATGGACAGAGAAGCCTGGTAGACTAGAGTCCATGGGATCGAAAAGAGTCGGACACAACTGAGCAACTTCACTTTCATTATTTTTAGGATGAAGTTCAAAACCTTTTCCCTGACTTTCTACCACCAGATAGGATTTCCAGTTGTATTTGTCACTTCCTCCTCCTCTTCTTGGACCTTCTGCTCAAGGCTATGAGCCCTTAGATACAGAAAGTTGGGGGAAAGATAACTGTAAGATACAAGGTGGATGGAGATACTGAGATTGTGAATGGTGGTGGTGGTGGTAGGAGGGGGAGTGCATGTCGAGAACAGATGGTGAGGAAAGCTGCTTCTTGAAGATTCAAAATGGACTGCACAGAAAGACTTCAAATGTACTACTATGGGCTAGTTCTCTGTGTTTACACTTCACTGCCCTCCAACATTTCTCCTAATTGTTTTTCAGAATTCACGCAAGGGTAACCCAGTATTATAGTGCAAGTCCTTCATTCAAGTGAAGTCACACTGAAACTTATCTATCCTCCATCCCATTGCAGTAAGAGACTTGTCTTTTACTCCTTGGTATATAGGTCAATTTTCAGGTGGAGTGGAGAAAGCAGTGTCCATTTTATATAAATCTTTATAAAACTCTCACAGGCATTTAAAATTCCCCAAAGGTTAAGAAGCATCCATTTAGAAGAGACTAATATGATTGATTAAAACAGAGCTTCTTAAAGTATGGCTTGTGGACTACTTATACTAGGATCGACTAGAGGGGTGTTTTTAATATAAATCCTTAGACCTTGACTCAGAACTCTTGAATTGGAAAATCTGGGGTGGGCGCCTGAGAAACTGCATTTAAAAATCCTCCCAGAAGATGTACTTTATCAGATGAGAACAACTGACTTTAAATTGATCTCAGATCAGATCAGTCGCTCAGTCGTGTCCGACTCTTTACGACCCCATGAATCGCAGCACGCCAGGCCTCCCTGTCCATCACCAACTCCTGGAGTTCACTCAGACTCATGTCCATCGAGTCAGTGATGCCATCCAGCCATCTCATCCTCTGTCGTCCCCTTCTCCTCCTGCCCCCAATCCCTCCCAGCATCAGGGTCTTTTCCAATG
>NW_011495076.1:1910044-1926499 GCF_000754665.1 Bison bison bison
AGGTTATTGATATTTCTCCCAGAAATCTTGATTCCAGCTTGTGCTTCTTCCAGCCCAGCATTTCTCATGATGTACTCTGCATAGAAGTTAAATAAGCAGGGTGACAATATACAGCCTTGACGAACTCCTTTTCCTATTTGGAACCAGTCTGTTGTTCCATGTCCAGTTCTAACTGTTGCTTCCTGATCTGCATACAAATTTCTCAAGAGGCAGATCAGGTGGTCTGGTATTCCCATCTCTTTCAGAATTTTCCACAGTTTATTGTGATCCACACAGTCAAAGGCTTTGGCATAGTCAATAAAGCAGAAATAGATGTTTTTCTGGAACTCTCTTGCTTTTTCTATGATCCAGCGGATGTTGGCAATTTGATCTCTGGTTCCTCTGCCTTTTCTAAAACCAGCTTGAACATCTGGAAGTTCACGGCTCACATATTGTTGAAGCCTGGCTTGGAGAATTTTGAGCATTACTTTACTAGCGTGTGAGATGAGTGCAATTGTGTAGTAGTTTGAGCATTCTTTGGCATTGCCTTTCATAGGGATTGGAATGAAAACTGACCTTTTCCAGTCCTGTGGCCACTGCTGAGTTTTCCAAATTTGCTGGCATACTGAGTGCAGCACTTTCACAGCATCATCTTTTAGGATTTGAAATAGCTCAACTGGAATTCCATCACCTCCACTAGCTTTGTTCGTAGTGATGCTTTTTAAGGCCCACTTGACTTCACATTTCAGGATGTCTGGCTCTAGGTGAGTGATCACACCATCGTGATTATCTGGGTCGTAAAGATCTTTTTTGTACAGTTCTTCTGTGTATTCTTGCCATCTCTTCTTAATATCTTCTGCTTCTGTTAGGTCCATACCATTTCTGTCCTTTATCGAGCTCATCTTTTCTTTGGTATCTCTGATTTTCTTGAAGAGATCCCTAGTCTTTCCCATTCTGTTGTTTTCCTCTATTTCTTTGCATTGATCACTGAAGAAGGCTTTCTTATCTCTCCTTGCTATTCTTTGGAACTCTGCATTCAGATGTTTATATCTTTCCTTTTCTCTTTTGCTTTTCGCTTCTCTTCTTTTCACAGCTATTTGTAAAGCCTCCCCAGACAGCCGTTTTGCTTTTTTGCATTTCTTTTCCATGTGGATGGTCTTGATCCCTGTCTCCTGTACAATGTCATGAACCTCATTTCATAGCTCATCAGGCACTCTATCTATCAGATCTAGGCCCTTAAATCTATTTCTCACTTCCACTGTATAATCATAAGGGATTTGATTTAGGTCATACCTGAATGGTCTAGTGGTTTTCCCTACTTTCTTCAATTTAAGTCTGAATTTGGCAATAAGGAGTTCATGGTCTGAGCCACAGTCAGCTCCTGGTCTTGTTTTTGCTGACTGTATAGAGCTTCTCCATCTTTGGCTACAAAGAATATAATCAATCTGATTTCAGTGTTGACCATCTGGTGATGTCCATGTATAGAGTCTTCTCTTAAACTGATCTAGGTTCATGTTTATTGGTACTTTATGATTACACATATTCCTGAATACTCAAAGTTGAAAAGTTAACGGCTTGAGTGTGCCTGAAAGATAATTATATCATCAGAATTAATTATGATTTGTCCTCCTTCCTTCAATTTTTGCATGTTTTTTTTTTCCTTCTCATCTTACACTGGCTATATTGTAGAACAGGTGTTGGCAAATTATAGTACACAGCCCTAATCCAACCACCATCTATTTTTGTATGACCCATGAACAGTTTTTACATTTCTAAATGGTTGATCTATAAGTACCTACATAATATTCTCTACGTTGCCTCTTGGCAGCCAAAGTCTAAAGTATTTCCCAGCTAGCTCTTTACTGAGAAAGTCTGATGACCCACCAACAAAGAATGAGAGCTCCTGTTCTTCATATCCCTGATTGTCAGCTTTTGGTATTGACAGAATTTTTTTAGCATCTAATTTTTTTTTATACATCTAATAGGTGTATAGAAGTGTCTCGTGGTTCTAATTTGCATGTTTCTAATGGCTAATGATGTTTAGTATCTTAAGTGAAGTGAAGCCGCTCAGTCGTGTCCTACTCTTTGCGACCCCATAGACTGTAGCCTACCAGGCTCCTCTGTCCATGGGATTTTCCAGGCAATAGTACTGGAGTGGATTGCCATTTCCTTCTCCAGGGGATGTTCCCCACCTAGGGATTGAACCTGGGTCTCCTGCGTTGTAGGCAGACGCTTTACCATCTGAGCCACCAGGGAAGCCCTTTAGTATCTTAATGTGTTTATTTGCCATCCAGATATCTTCTTTGCTGAAATGTCTGTTCAAATCTTTGAACCTTTATGAAAAACTGAATTCTTTCCTTATTGTGGAGTTTTAAGAATTCTTTATGTATTTTGGATACAAGTCCTTTGTCAGAAATAGTTTGCAAGTATTTAATTCTGTTGAGTGTTTTATGCAGAAGAAAAATTTTTAATTTTAATTAAGTCCAATGTATCATTAAAAATATTTTTCCCCATGTCATGCTGTTGGTATTATATGCAAGAACTCTTTGTTTAACCCAAAGTCACAAAAATTTTCTCCTGTGTTTTCTTCTGAAAGTTTTGTGATTTTACAAAATTTTACATTTAGAGTTATAATTGGTTAAGTTACTGTTATAAGATGTGAAGTAAAGTTTGAGTTTCTTTCTTTTCTTTTTTTTTTTTTTTGCATATGGGTATTCAGTTGTTTCAGAGGCAGTTTTAGAAAGACTATTAGTTAGACTATTAGACTATTTTAGACTATTAGCACTCAGCTTTCTTTATAGTCCAATTCTATCAAAAATAAGTTAACCATATTTATGTAGGTCTCTTTCTGTTTGAATCCTCCAGCTTTACTCTTCAAAATTACTTTGATTATTCTAGCTCATTTACTTTTCCATATAAATTTGAAAGTCAGCCTATTTATATATTCAAAAATTCTGTGGTATTTTTATTGCAATTGAGTTAAATCTAAAGATCAAATTGGGGAAAATTAATTTTCATTTAAGATTTTAATACATCTTAACTTTGTTGAGTGTTTGAATTCATGGATACAGAAAGTATCTTCATTTACTTAGGTCTTCTTTAATATTGCATCAAATTTTGTAGTTTTCAAGATACAGATACTAAACATGGTTTTGGTTGGGGTTTTTTCATTTGTTTTGATTTTATGCCTCAAGTTTTCTCTTTTTTCAAGCTATCTAAATAGTACTTATTTTTTTTCAGTTTCTAATTGTTGATTGCTGATAAATAGGACTACAGTTGGTTTTTGTGTGTTGCCCTTGTATCCTGTGATCTTGCTAAACTCACTTGCAAGTTCTAGGATCTTTTTGGTGTTGAATTTTATCAAATGCTTTTTCTGCAGCAGCTGATGTATGATCATGTGGGCTTTTTTTGCTTTAGTCAGTTAATACGGTAGATTATATTGGTTTATTTTTAAATTCTGAAACTGCCTAGTGTTTCTGCAGTAAAAATATATATATATATATATATATATATATTTTGATGATGTATTGCTTCTTTTACTGATTGCTGGAATTGATTTGATGATGTTTTCTTAAGGATTTTAATCTCATTTATAAGGATTTATGTCCTTAGTTTTCTTTTCTTATGCTATTTTTGTCTTTTTTGGTATCAGGTAATGCTGCTGCATGACATGACTTGGAAAATGTTTTCCCTTCTTCTATCTTCTGGAAGATATTATGTCTAATTTCTGCTATTATTTCTTTATATTTGTTAGAATACGCCAATGAAACCATGTGGACTGAAAACTTTCTTTTTGGGGAGTGTTTAAACTAAATTTTCCACTTCCTCAAGAGACATAGACTAGTAGGATTCTGTTCCTTTGTGGATGAATTTTGGTAGTTTGTGACTTTCAAGGAATTGGACCATTTCATCTAAGCTGTTAAACTTTTATCCACAGGGTTGTTTAATATTTCTATATTATTCTTTTACTGTCTATGGGGTCTATATTGATATTCTCTTTTTCATTTTTGATGTTAGTAATTATTGTCTTCTTTACTTTTTCCTTCCTGTCAATCTGTTCATAGTTTTACCTTTATAATTATTGTTACAAAGAATCAGCTTTTAGTTTCATTAATCTTCTTTGTTGCCCTTCTCTTTTTCAGTTTTAGTGATTTCTGCTCTTATGTTTATTTGTGTTTCCTTTCCTCTACTTGGACATCTGTATTTTAACTGTTATACTATCACAGCTTAACACTTAACCACTTAATTTTGTTTCAACTCAAATGATTATAGTATGTCTTCAACCAGTTATTTTCAAAGAAAATAATACATATGTCATATGACTTTTTAAGCCCTGCCTCCTTGAAAATTTTTCTCTGTTGGTCATACATGAAAGCCAACCTAAAATTCTTAGGTTGCAACATTTTCCCTTTATAAACCTATAGATGTGGCTTCACTGTCATCTAGAATTAAATTATAGAGGTATCTGAAGCTACCCTTATTTGTGTTCTGCCTTAAGAAACAGATTTTCCCTTCTGCTAATGACATTTGAAATTTATTCTTGTAGTTTAAATTTTTCTAAGAAATGGGCCAGTTTCCAATAGTTTTTACCTGGTGTTTGATCTCCAAGTCTTTATTCAGCTCAGAAAAGTTATTAGATGATATTAAAAGTTATTAAATGATTATTGCTTTATATAATGTTTTTTTGTTAATAGTTCTGATCTCTTCATAGTAAATACTATTGGTTATTAAAATAGTGATTTACCATTCCTTATTCTATATTTCTATTGACTTTCAGGAGAAGGCAATGGCACCCCACTCCAGTACCCCTTGCTTGGAAAATCCCGTGGACGGAGGAGCCTGTTAGGCTGCAATCCATGGGGTTGCTAAGAGTCGGACACGACTGAGCAACTTCACTTTCACTTTTCACCTTCATACTTTGGAGAAGGAAATGGCAGCCCACTCCAGTGTTCTTGCCTGGAGAATCCCAGGGATTGGGGAGCCTGGTGGGCTGCTGTCTATGGGGTCGCACAGAGTCGGAAATGACTGAAGTGACTTAGCATAGCATTGACTTTCAAGTTTTGTTTTTTTATAATTATTTCTCTGTAGTCTGTAATACCTCTTTATTTTGTTACCTCTTGTCTCATCTTATTCTCTTGAATTTAGATTTTTAATAATAGATTTGCTTACATTTATTAAGGTTATTTCTTGTTGTTCTCTTTTGTACATGCCAATTAGTTTTCTGAAATTTTATTCTGAATCTTACATTGGACATTTCCTAGGTTTATGCTTTTGTTCTGAATTTTTATTACACTATTATTTTCCCTCAGTTTTGCAGTACTTTCCTTTTCTTACCCAGTCACTGTCTAGAACAGGGCCTGGCATACAGTAGAGGTTCAGTGGACATTTGTTTAATGAATTAATTGTGAGGAAGGTGAAATCTTTCTAGACATTGGGTATGTGAATTAACCTTGTACCTGCTCTTTCTGTGCTTATGTAATGGTCTAATGTCCCTTTTCAGGTCTACAACTGCAGGCTGGTTGATGTGCATACTTTCCAATCTAACTCCTAGCTTACTACTACTATGTCTTCTTTTCATTCAGATGATATCGTCCCCTATGTCTGATGTCCACCTATAGTAATGATGGAATGCGTGAGCAAGCATCATTTCCGTGTCTACCAATGTTCATCTGCACATATCTATATCTATAATAGTTTCTCATGGTGGTTACCTATCCCGTGTACAATGCTCAAATGAAAGCTTCCTGTTTGTATTTCTACCCAGCTGATAGCTGGCTTTTGCTCTTTGGCCATACGAAGATGTGAAACAGAGCAGAGAGATTTGTAGGCACATGTATTCAGTCACTGAAGGAAAGACTTATGACCAATTTTCTGGGTGGTACAGACAGACTTTCAGAAGTCTCTGAAATCAGTGGTGGTATAAAATGCAGTATCATTTTACATTTCATCACTTTTTTGGTATTCCTATTTAACTCATTGAGAAGTTGGACGCTATTAAACACAGAGCTACTAGCCAATACCATTTTGAGCTAGAACTTCATTTCTAGTCTATTTTTAAAATATTAGAATTTATTTTAAAATCAGGCCAGAATCTAGGGCATTTATTTTGAATGAAGACACATTGCTGTTATTTCTTATCATATTCACCTCCTCCTACACACTCTTATACATAAATATGCCAAAACTAAATACTCACACTGCACACTCACTACAGTCAGTTGATAAAGAATTTTGAAACAATTTATAAATATTTATTAGAGTAAAATTATAGCAACTGTTGCCAAAAATAGCATCCCATTTAAGTATATTCACAGCAGATGAACTCCAAAATCACTTTGTGCTGATTCATTTTTTCATTTTATTCTAATGCTGACATGTTATTCCCTCCCAGATCACTTCAGAGCTATCAACTCCTCTCCCTCATGAACTCCCAGCTCAATTAGCAAACCCTTATGTATCTTATTACACTATCTTTCACAGTGTCTACTGATTTCCAAGTCTATCACAATCTATTTCTAGTCTGGTTCTTCCCATAGGAATTTTTTGCAATTCTTAAATGTCAAAAAATTTATTTTCAAAATAAAAACAGATAAACAAGTAGTAGAAAAATGTGTTACTTTCTTCCCAAGAAAGATTACTGCAAAATGTCAGAAAAACTAAGACTTCTGATTTATCATCTACAATAATCCTGTTTTACACATTGACCTTAACCAATCCCAAACTTTTTCCCTTCATAACTGAGAAAAAATAGTTGGGGAAACTCCATAAGGTACAGAAACAAAGGCAGAGAAATGCTCAATTAAAAAAAAAGAAAACCAAGCCATAGGCTATATGTGTATACACACACACACACACACACACACACACACACATATTTTCATTTAAAATGTTTTAGCAGCCAGCTTACCGATCAATTCTCCTCACCTTCTTTTGACCCTTTTTTAAAACACTTAACATGGTCTAAATCATTGCATTTACTGTTTTTAGATCTGATGTTTTTCTTTGTTTGAACAATGGCTGTAATCATGTTTTCTCAGGTCTCTTAGAAGTTATACTAATAAGAAGTAGCAGACAGTCCTCTCCCATGCATTCTAAAAGCAGATTTCTCATGTGGCAAGACAAAAAAGAAAAAAAATATCATTTAACATAAAATGAGGCCCTATATCTGAGACCCTGTGAGGTCATGTCTGTACAGCAGATTGGACTCCTGCTTAAGTTTTTCTTATGGAGGCAGGAGTGATTTGGTGATGACATAAAGGGGCCCTGATAGGGGACTGTCAACTTTCTTTTAGGTGACAAGACCAGTTCAGAAAAACAAAAAATTATCCAATCAGCTCCTCCATGGTTTTCCCAGGGCAAAATTTGAGAAGCTTGTCTAAATCACCTCCAACTGCCTCTTTTGAAAATAGGTGTTGATGTGAAAAATTAGGACTCTCTGGTTCTTACCACAAGCGCTGCCTTTCTCTTCTCACTGGCAAAAGTATGAATACAAAGGTGGCCCAAAGCGCTTCTTGAAGGTTTATTTCCAAGCTAAACCCCAAGTACAATTGTGCTCTCAGTACCATCAACTGGCTCATCAAATGTGCATCAGAAAATATACACAAATATGTGTATGTTTGGGGGTGGGGAAAGATTAATTTCAAACATGACAGAAGAATTTGTCAGGAGGATATCTGTTTTTGTTTTGTGCAATGCCTCAGTGAACCATCTTGTAAAAAGACCCCATAGAGCATGGTGTGAGGTCCAAGTTAGGCAGAGAGTAACAAGCTATTCTGCCTCCCAAGCTGGGCTTCCAAAGAGATCTCCAGAAGGAGAATATCTGGTCCCAGAATAGGGAATGGGGGGCGAGCAGAGAAATATGACAAGAGACTGGAGAGAGGCAGCCTAGGCGAGTAGCTGGTGGTTAACAGCTGAAGAGAAAGACATTCCCAATGGTAGGTATGATGGAGATACTTTTAATAATTGAATTGTTTAATATATGCTCTTAAGTTCTTTGTATTACATAGTTGATTCAGTCTTAGTCTTGTGCGAATCCTGTATTAACGAATTCTGAGCTATTCGTGGTTCCTGCAAGATTAGTACAAGGGAAAATACAAGGTTCCTGTGAGCCTCTGGTCAAACATTTTCATCATTGTCAGTATATAAACTTGTCTCATGTGTGTTTCTATTTAAAGACATCTTTTAATATATTGTTGCTTCATTAACATTGAACTCATGGCCAGTGGCACTATAAATTGTGATTGAAAGTCATTTATCTATACACATGTTGTCTCTATAAGGCACATCGTAGTCTCTTGCACTTAGGAACACTAGACAACAATTCAACACTATGCATGGGGGGCATTTTAAACAGTGAAACCATCAGCAGAAAAGCACAAAAATGTGGAGGAAATGGCACTAAATGGACTGCAAAGAGAACTCTCATTTACAGTGTGAGCGGAAACCAGAAGGCAGAGTGTTGCCTTGTTCTCACCTCAGCCAAGACTGTGCATGTTGGGTAACTTGAATACTTTTCCACTCTGCTCATGTTCATGAATAACCACTGTGAGTTTTGAATTTGGGATTACAAAATATTTTTATCAAGTAAGTGAACTCATAGTTGTGGAATCCTCAAATGGTGGGGACTGACTTTATTTTGATATAATCTTTCCTCATGGTGACCCCCAAAATGTTTGTAAATGCTTGCTTTACACCTCTTCCCATTGTGTTCATTTAGGAGAAATCAAGGAATTAAGGTGATGTCCCATCCCTGGGCTGACGTATGTCAGAGTTCCTGACACCTATTAACACTAATTATTGTTGTCACTTTTCTTAGTATTTCATGAAGTGGGATGTAAGATAGCACCCCTCTTTTGCATATATACCTTATAATGCATACTTCCTTTTCATGATTGCTCTTACTATTTTAAACGTTTCAGCTGTGTAAAGGGGGGATATGTGTGCATCTGTGTAGGAGAGCAGCATGCAAAGTAACCTGCTCCGTGTAAGCTCTATAAGGAGGGTTTTAGCTCCAGAAATCCTTGTTTTTATTTGCCCCTACTCCTTGCTCCTAAATTCATTCTCTGTCACCAACAGTGCAATTGTGATGAGGACATCATATGATGAGTCACTTCTCTTAAGAGACTACTGTCAAAAAAAGAACCTTATACAGGGATCCCTTGCTTTTTGAAAGTTCAATTTATGCCACTTTGCTTTTATGAAAGACCTTCATCAGTACCTGTTTTTGCTATTCGAAAGGAATTTTCTCTTTAATGAAGAAAAGTGCTTCTTTGCTTTATGTCATTTCTGCTTTACAAAAGATTTCTACCTTTCAGATAGTGGGGGGAAAAAGTATTTATTATTTGCATTGTGATAAATACTCTTCATCTACTATTCCATTTAGTAACCTAATTTTCCCTTCTTCCTCTCCACTCCCCTCTTTCCTTCCTTCTTTCTCCTGGAGGTAATCAATGCTAAAAGGAATGTAAGGCTTAATCAAAACACTCATGGATTCAAGAGAGGGCTGTCCCTCTTACAGTTTCCTTTGGCAACCCTTTGTTAGGACAAGGAGCTTGTGGCTAAACTCCTAGTCTCAGTCAGAAATTCTGGCAACTGAGATCCCTAGCACATATAAATCTCAAAATTCAAAAGTTTTTTGTCCAACAAGCTTACTCTGGATTGCCATACAGATTGCCAATGTGAGAACCATCTCCAAATACGCTATTAAATCCTCTAAATTAATTCTCTGTCACCAGCTGTGCAGTCGTGATCAGTTCAGTTCAGTCACTCAGTCATGTTTGACTCTCTGCGACCCCCATGGACTACAGCAGGCCAGGCATGTTCATCACCAACTCCCAGAGATTGCTCAGACTCATGTCCATCGAGTCAGTGATGCCATCCAAGCTTCTCATCCTCTGTTGTTCTTCTTCTCCTGCCTTCAATCTTTCCCATCATCAGGGTCTTTTCCAATGAGTCAGTTCTTCACATCAGATGGCCAAAGTATTGGAGTTTCAGCTTCAGCATCAGTCCTTCCAATGAATATTCAGGACTGATTTCCTTTAGGATTGACTGGTTTGATTTGTTTTGAGGAGAGCCAATCTCCATTTCCATATCAGCTTTCTCATCAATACAGTGGGGGAAACCAAACAAACAAACATCCTGGGCTGGAGGTCAGGCCTTGTGGACTTGTCCCAAGGTTCTGCCACTACCAGGATGGGTGACCTTAGCCAGGTTCCATTACCATCCTTGGGTTGAAGCTTTATTCTCTATAAATTAAATAGACAGAACTGAGGTAAACTTTAATGTAAGACTGACAAATTTAAGAGGGGAAAAAAGTGTACATGTGTTAAATTCTAATTAAACTTGAATTTCAGAGAAACAACAAATAATTTTCTGTGTAAACATATCACATTCAGTATTTGAAACATGCTTCTGCTTACAAGGGCTTCCCTGGTGGCTCAGATGGTAACGAATCTGCCTGCAATGCAGGAAATCTGGGTTTGATCCCTGGTTTGGGAAGATTGCCTGGAGAAGGGAATGGCTACCCACTCTTGCCTGGAGAATTCCATGGACAGAGGAGCTTGGCCGCTATAGTCTATGGGGTTGCACAGAGTCAGACATGACTGTGTCTTCGTGTAGCTGTCATCTCTTGGCACGTGCTGCTGTGTGTCTATAAGGCTTTGGGGCTTGTGGTGATCTGAATCTGCCTGATACTCAGTGTGAATGACCTTCAGAGAATAATGATTACTGCTCTACCTTCATGTCCAAACATTGTCCCTATTCCCCTTTTGGCTAATTCTAACTCAGAGCAATGTAGAGAAGAGGATCGTGGACAACAGTTCCTGCTTAACCAACCTGAGGCAGTACAGTCATATTCAGGAAATCCAGAGGAATCTATTGAAAAGTTATTTGAATTAGTAACAGAATTTGGCAGGTAACAGGGAGATAAAATAATGGCTTACCTATATAACAGTGATAATGTGTTGGAAGATACAGTAGGAAAAATCCCATTTGGCAACTGAAAACATAACATACTTAGGGATAACATCAGCAAGAACTGAGCAGTGTCCGTCTGTGTATTACATACTTCACAGCATCACTGAGGAACATAAAAGCAAATTTGAGTAAATGGAAATGTGAACCATGTTTTCTTGTGGAAACTTGGTATTGTAAAGATGTCAGTTCTTTTTTAATTTGTAAATGTGGTACAATTCCAATAAAATTCCAATAGCATTATTTTTGAGAACACATAAAATTATTTTAGAATTCATCTGAAAGAGTAAATGAGACTAACAAATAAAATTTAGAAAAAGAAGAATAATGAAGGAGGACTTGCCTTACCAGATGTGAAGACATGTTTTAAAGTTATGATAAGTAAAACAATACAAGATTGACACCTAAACAGATAGACATACCAATCGTTGGAATGAAATACTGAGATTTGA
Organism: Bison bison bison; assembly: GCF_000754665.1. Classification (NCBI taxonomy): domain Eukaryota; kingdom Metazoa; phylum Chordata; class Mammalia; order Artiodactyla; family Bovidae; genus Bison; species Bison bison. Next base: position 1,921,447 of record NW_011495076.1, read on the forward strand.
TAAAAAATGATATTTCAAACCACTAGATAAAGAATAGACTGTTTAATAAGTGATATTGGGGCAAATAGTTAACCAGTTAGAAAAAAATGAAGCTGGATTGTCAGAGACTCAACACACAGCAAAAGCCTCTTCTGAGCAGCCCTGCCTTCCCCCCGCACCTGCACCCTCCATCTAGTGTGTGTGGCTCCTCCCACCTCCCTCCCGCCCTGTATCTCCTGCCACAGTCCACCGTTCCGCGTGGCTCTCCTCCTCACACACCTTCCGCTTCTCTCCGGGCCCGCATAATGCAACCTAAGCTCCATAACCTGGCCTTCAAGACGCCTCGCTCGGGCCCCTGTGCCTCCCCCTGCCCTCAGGTATCTTCATTACCACTTTCGGTGCAGCCCCACCAGCCTGCTTCCTGCTGTTACCCTCCCTCAGTGGGTCTGTCCCGTTGTTTTGTTCTTCCTGTTGATTTCTCCTCAGCTGCTCTGCCTGGTCGAAACCATCCCACCATTTGGTTCTGCTCAGATTATACTTTGTCTGAGAGACTTTTTTTAACAATCTTCCTGCCATTACAGTATGTTCACTCCTTTATTAAAGCACATGCCTGATACTACAGTTCTTTGTATAAGAGCTGTGTCTTTTCATCCACGGTGTTATTTTCCACAGTGCAAGGAACTCGATTTGCATTTGATTAACTGAATTCACCCTGCTGCATAGGCTGCATAGGAATTGACAGTTTTCAAAGGACTTGAGTGTACAAGTGCTCTCACCACTGAAAATAGTCTAAGTATTGTATTTTTAATGGAATAATCCTTTATTTATATAGTGTTCTACCATTTATTTATAAATGTCTTTCACATAATGAGAACCAGTCTGAGTAAATATTTGCATTTTCCTGGAGAAACTGATTTATCTAATGTTACATGGATACTTAGAGGGCAGAGTTGGGGTATAAAATCCAATTTCTTCCTTTCCAGTACTCTGCCTTGTTGACCTCAGTGGTTCCACTGGGAAAGAACCTCAAGGTCTTATGTTATGAGAGGGCATCACTCTCATATCCACTGTCTTCCTACAGGGTTGCAGAAATTATGATTGCAGGAGCTCTTTGGTTGTTTAAAGTCTGAATAGAATTGAGCTTCTTTTGTGATGAATTCATCAGGCATATCAGTGTTGCCAGTTCATGGATGTCCCACCTGACCACCAGACTTTTGTCCCCTAGTCTGTGGAGTGACTGCTATGTTTTCTCCTTTTTCAAGTGCAGGTAGGGCCTCCCTGCTTCACGGCTGACATGGCGGGCTCGCCCGGCCTCCTTCACGGAGGTCATTGGACCCTGTATATTTTCCTACAAATGTCTCTGGCATTTGAGAAGCGAGTGAGCCCCACAGCGCCTGCTTGTTCACAGAGGGCCTTATCAGTTGTTGATGAGACCCTGTCTAGGCTCACAGACAGGCAGTTTCCTCCAGCCCCAGAGCCTGAGCCCGCTGTGGAGCCAGAAGAAGGTGATAAGCCTCCGAGAAGATTTTTTAGGAGCCTTGCCTATCTTTCACACCAAGTCGCCAGGGTACATTTTCCATGGTCGCCATTTACAGATAGGGTGGCTGCTCTGGATAAGGCAGGGGCGGCCGTGGGGGGTGGGGACGGGGAACAGTGAAGGGGGCAAATGGTTTTTCCAATTAGCCACCCTCGGGTCTCCCTCAGGACCCTGTAAGATTTGTCTCAGACAACTTTTTTTTTCTTTTTCATTGTAAAAATTCCTCCATAGCCAGCTAAGCAAACCTCTGAGGCTGGCTCCAAAGCAATCCGATAGGGTAGACCCAGATCATGATGGTAAAAGTTGAATCTTGTTGGGCCTTAACTGTGGGGAATGTTCCTTCTGCAGCTGCCAGACAGGAGGGCTGTGGCCATAGGGGAAGCAGGACTGCCACAGAAAAGCCTAATACAAAGCCCAGTGTTTTAGAGCAGTAAGGTTACAGGCAATACATTATAGAATCTACACAAATCAACCCCTTGAGGACTCCCTCTAGACCCTCCTTGCCAAGTGTTCTAGCAAGGTGGCCAGAGGAAAGCACATGGAATGGCCTGTGCTTGACTGAAAAGCAAGACGTGTTCATTTTCTTGGGATCCAGAAGATCTGTCTTCTCTTTGGAGTCTTTCTGAGAACTATAAATGAGTGATTCCAAGGGTGTACTGCTGATTTTCAGCATTCGCAAAAAGTTAAATGAGGGCTTCTTATCATGTTTAGAAAATAAATCATCTTGTTTTCTTGTTTGGACAAGTAAATGTGTTCTAGCCTCTACAAAGGGAATGTAAGTACAATCCATTTTTTAAGTGGAGTGTTTCAAGTTATTTAAGTGCCTATCCATTGCATTGTCATATTTAATTGTTAATAACACTATTTTCCAATGAAGAACTGAGGTTCAGGGAGTTAAACCACATGTCCAGATTCACACAGCTAGCAGAGGTGGAGAGGGATTCCACTGAGTTACTTCTTCCTTCAGTTTCTTGCTGCTTACTGTTTTTTAACGATTAGTTTTGTTTTGGTCATTCCTCCAAAGAGCAAACAAGATAAAGTGTAGCCTTCTAGGGTCAACTGGGGAAATAAAGCGTGAGGTTTGGTGATGATGCAACAGTGTGTGTGTTGGCTGATGTGGAGGGGAACAGGTGGGTGGTCGTAATATACGGTGGACCACTCTGAGTAGAGTTATTTTATAAGATGCCACCAAAAGACTGCTTACTCCTTTTCTTAAGTTGTTTTCCCAGTGATAACATGAAGACCATTACCACTGCTTTGAAATACACTTTTTAAGTTTCCCCCCCGTCAACTCACATCATAATCTCAAAAACTTTGTCTCAGCTATCATGGTGTGGGACAGGCAGTTTCGGTCTGGCCTCCTGTTCTTGGGTAAGATGATGCCTATATGACTGCAGTACAGTGATGGCCACATAGAAAATGGACAAGTGGTAGCCATGATTGTCATTATGGTCATTATTGTTTCCAATCAGCAGCAATGAGTATGAGAATGGCCTGGGTCCTTTACTGCAAAGAGAAATGCACAAACACAGAACAAATGGAAAATCCAAATGATATAACTTCACTTAAGGCTTCCAAACAGTCCCAGAGGAAAAAGCGCTAGTAGCCTGTGGGACCACTTTGTAAGTAGGCTTGCAGGGTAGCAGTCCTATTCCTCCGTGACTAAAGCTTGGACACTCTTCTTTCTGGTTTCTGTTTATTCTAAGAAACCTGAGCCTTGGGGGGAAAGACAGGTGGAAATGCCTTTCTGATCCCCTGGGAAGAAGGAACTAATTAGTAGTCTGCAGAAGAGATCCCCAAGCCTAATATTGACCTTCCTGTCCAGCTTCCTTTATTTTGCAACTTGATAACTCAAGGCAGCCACAGTGAAGACCACCAACTACTCACCCTCTAGGTATAATTCCTCACTGGAACTTGGATTTCGAGTTTACTTTGAGGAAATGATGTGGGTACCAGCAGCCACAGCTCACGGTTTTAGCACTGTTGGCCACTGGATGCTGCCCAGTCCCAAGCAGCTCTCTTTTAAACTCAGCCTGAAATGGTCACAATACTTCTTAGTGACCCCAACACTAAGTTCTGGGGACAGACTCTGTCACTGAAAGTGCTCCAGAATCATTTCATAGCATCAGTGGTTTACTTTTCAATACAGTGCTGGGAGAATGATTAGAAACTTTGGTGTTCCAGATTTATTTGGAAAAATAACAAGACAAGGACAGGGTGGGTGGTAAGCACATATATGTCTACTTTATTGATGATGAAATAGAAGACAGAAGGTTACACTAACTCTGAGAATTTAAATCCTGAAAGGTTCCTGGATCCCAGAGAGCAAAATGCCTGGGTTTGTCTGATGGTGCATTTAACACAGCTTGACTGACTAGCAGGAGGGGCTGTATTTTCCAACTTTGTGCTCTAATCTGGGAAGTATGCCTCAAGGGGACACTAAGGAGCTGGTTTTAGTATCCCTAAGGCCCAAAGTCTGTGACTCAATACCCTCTCTTGACCAGTAACACTGCCACGTGGATGTCACACCTCTCTTACTTATGGTGCAACTTTACCCCAGAGATCTCTGTCTCACCAAGAAGGAATGTGTGAATTGCCCCCTGGGGACTCCCCATTACTTGAGTTACTGCATGTCCCAGCATTTATGAGTCTTCCTTCTCACATATTTTTACTGGTAAAATGAAGAAAGAAAATTTCCATTGGAAAAATAAATCCAATATGTAATTTTATTTTTTTAAATGAAAGGCATAATTTGTTCCTTCTCTACAGTAAAGTCTCTTTTATCCATCATCTAATCAACTAGAAATTCAGTAACCCAAGTTTTTAAAAAAAATATATCAGTTGTCTTAATAAAATGAGGACAAATAATAAACACTGCTCCACTAGGAAAAAATGTGAAAGCAGTTTTCAGAGAATACAATAGTGGAGCCAGTATGCTTTTCACTTAATACCCAAATCAGCGTTTCTTAAATCATGTGCGCTGGGATAGCCAGGTATCAGAGGCCCCAGGAGGAAGGACGCCACTTCCCTGAACCTTGGAAACTCTGAAAACCACTGCCTGCCACTCCCACATCTGCTGTACCAAGATCTTGAGGCATGGTTCATAATTCTCAAAGTTCTTTCCAAATAATTCAGTCTCATTTGATTGGCAAATGTAGCTTTGCTGCTGCTGCTGCTGCTAAGTCGCTTCAGTCGTGTCCGACTCTGTGCGACCCCATAGACGGCAGCCCACCAGGCTCCTCTGTCCCTGGGATTCTCCAGGCAAGAATACTGGAGTGGGTTGCCATTTCCTTCTCCAAAATGTAGCTTTATTGCCCTTTAATTCTTTGAGAATTAATGGGCTCTTTGGTGCAACTGACATAACTCAGCCAGCTATTGGCATAATTAGTGAGTCACAGAGCTCTCCTATTTTCTCTGGAAAAGTTTGGGGCTTTTTGCATGTGTAAAAAGGAAGATGATTTATTTTTTCCTTTTCCAGATTTGCTGAGTTACTTTCAGTGAGTGTCAAAGATGGCCTTCATTTTATTTACTAGTCAG
>NW_011495076.1:1926599-1929304 GCF_000754665.1 Bison bison bison
AGACTTTTCCTTTCTCCTACTGAAGTGACTTCAGAATTTAAAGTAAGTATTTACTTTAAAAATCTGTGTCCTGAGCAACCCAAATGTCCATTGATAGATGAATGAATAAGTAGATTTGGTATTTAAATGCAATGGAATATTATTTGACTATTAAAAGGAGACTCTGACACGTGCTACATGTATGAACCTTGAGCCCATTATGCTTAGTGAAGTAAACCACAGAAAAAGACAAAATATTGTACAGTGTCCCTTGTGAGATACCTAGAGCAGTCAAATCAAATCCATAGAAACAGACAGTATAGTGCTGATTGCTAGGGGCCGAGGGGAGGAGGGGGTGAAGAATTATTACTTCAGGGGTGCAGGGTTTCAGATGAAAAGAGTTCTGGAGATGGATGGGGATGATGGTTGCACAATAATGTGGAAGTATTTAATGCCACTAAACTGTCAAAAAAAGAGACATGGTTAAAAATATTAAATTTTATGTTTTATATATATATATATATGTTGCCACAAGTTAAATATTTTCATGTCCTGCGGATATTGCCATCCCTTGGCCATGATTTGGGGGGTTTTGGATGGAAAATGAAGATGAGCTGTCTCTCCAGAGCACTTGGGGACAGCTCTGAAGCTTTCAGTTCTGTCAAGCAGATGCCAGAGTTCAGTTGCCTGCAGTCAGGATCCCTGATGTCCAGGACACTTAACAGAGCCTTTTCCTGGGTCCATGTTTTTTCTTGACAAAGTGATAATGCTCCTAATTAGCAAGGAGACCTGCGCCCCGACAGCCTAACAAGCCGGGCCCTTGGCCACTGGGCTGGAGAGGGAGGGGGCAGAGGGCTGTCTGCAGAACCAGCTTGGGGGCTGAAGCTGATCTGCTTGGGAGCAGATGAGCACCCAGCAGACAAGAGGCAGGGGCTGGAGGGAAGAAGAGGCCCATAGATAGAGAGGGCAAGAGGGGAATGTTTTGCTGACAGAAAAGAGATATATTTTAGACTGACTTCTAATGCTAGCTATGCCTTAATCTCATTGCCAGAGCACAATGCTCTCAGGATAACCTGAATTAGTGTCTTCTATACTCTTCCTCTAGCAAGGACCCAAGGAGACTGCAAAAGAGTGTCTCTCTTCTCTCTTTTATGCTTCTTTCTAGATAATCAAAACTCATGAGGATTCTTTTCCCCAAAAAAAAATTTTTAAATTTATTTGGCAGTACCAGGTCTTAGTTGCACTATGCAAACACTTAGTTGTAGCACATGGGATCTAGTTCCTTGACCAGGGATTGAACCTGGGCCCCCAGCATTGGGAGTGCAGTGTCTTATCCACTGGACAACCATCAGAGAAGTCCCCATGAGAACTCTTAATGAATGATTTAAAACAAATCAGGGGACCTAAACAGCTAAAGGTCACCTCCAACTGTGGGGCATCCTGCCCTTTCTCTTCTCTTCTGTCTCTCCGGGGAGATGCCCTCACATCTTGAAGACCGTTGTCCTCACTGACCTCCATAATGCAATTGTGAGTAATGCCTCCAAATATATATCCACCCAGAACCTGTATATATCATCATATCTGGAAAAAATGTTTTCACAAATGTAATTAAGGATTTGCAATTTGGATTTGGAGATAAGATCATTCTGGATTATCCAGGTGATCACTAAGTCCAATGACAAGTGTCCACGTCACAGGAAGGCAGAGGGAGATCTGAGACACAGAGGAGAGGCCATTTGAAGTTAGAGACAGAAATTGGAGGGATGTAGCCACAAACCTACTTGATTTCACATTCCAGGATGTCCGGCTGTAGGTGAGTGAGCACACCATCGGGATTATCTGGGTCGTGAACATCTTTTTTGTACAGTTTTTCTGTGTATTCTTTCCACCTCTTCTTAATATCTTCTGCTTCTGTTAGGTCCATACTATTTCTGTCCTTTATCAAGCCCATCTTTGCATGAAATGTTCCCTTGGTATCTCTAATTTTCTTGAAGAGATCTCTAGTCTTTTGCATTCTGTTGTTTTCCTCTATTTCTTTGCATTGATCGCTGAAGAAGGCTTTCTTATCTCTCCTTGCTGTTCTTTGGAACTCTGCATTCAGATGCTTATATCTTTTCTTTTCTCCTTTGATTTTCACTTCTTTTCTTTTCATAACTATTTGTAAGGCCTCCCCAGACAGCCATTTTGCTTTTTTGCATTTCTTTTCCATGGGGATGGTCTTGATCCCTGTCTCCTGTACAATGCCATGAACCTCCATCCATAGTTCATCAGGCACTCTATCTATCAGATCTAGGCCCTTAAATCTATTTCTCACTTCCACTGTATAATCATAAGGGATTTGATTTAGGTCATACCTGAATGGTCTAGTGGTTTCCCTACTTTCTTCAATTTAAGTCTGAATTTGGCAATAAGGAGTTCATGATCTGAGCCACAGTCAGCTCCCGGTCTTGTTTTTGCTGACTGGATAGAGCTCCATCTTTGGCTGCAGAGAATATAATCAATCTGATTTCAGTGTTGACCATCTGGTGATGTCCATGTGTAGAGTCTTCTCTTGTGTTGTTGGAAGAGGGTGTTTGCTATGACCAATGCGTTCTCTTGGCAAAACTCTATTAGCCTTTGCCCTGCTTCATTCTGTATTCCAAGGCCAAATTTGCCTGTTACTCCAGGTGTTTCTTGACTTCCTACTTTTGCATTCCAGTCCCCTATAATGAAAAGGACATCTTTTT
>NW_011495076.1:1929907-1930742 GCF_000754665.1 Bison bison bison
GTTTTTGCTTTGGCTCCATCCCTTCATTCTTTCTGGAGTTATTTCTCCACTGATCTCCAGTAGCATATTGGGCACCTACTGACCTGGGGAGTTCCTTTTTCAGTATCCTATCATTTTGCCATTTCATACTGTTCATGGGGTTCTCAAGGCAAGAATACTGAAGTGGTTTGCCATTCCCTTCTCCAGTGGACCACATTCTGTCAGACCTCTCCACCATGACCCGCCTGTCTTGGGTGGCCCGACACAGCATGGCTTAGTTTCATTGAGTTAGACAAGGCTGTGGTACATGTGATTAGATTGACTAGTTTTCTGTGATTATGGTTTCAGTGTGTCTGCCCTCTGATGCCTTCTCACAACATCTACCATCTTACTTGGGTTTCTCTTACCTTGGACGTGGGGTATCTCTTCACAGCTGCTCCAGCAAAGTGCAGCCGCTGCTCCTTTCCTTGGACGAGGGGTATCTCCTCACCGCCGCCCCTCCTGACCTTGAACGTGGAGTAGCGCCTCTCAGGCCTCCTGCGCCCATGCAGCCATCACTCCTTGGACATTGGGTAGCTCCTCCCGGCTGCCACCCCTGACCTCGGACTTGGGGTAGCTCCTCTTGGGCGCTTCTGCATCACTATGAACAAAGCTAGTGGAGGTGATAGAATTCCACTTGAGCTATATCAAATCCTGAAAGATGATGCTGTGAAACTGCTGCACTCAATATGCCAGCAAATTTGGAAACCTCAGCAGTGGCCACAGGACTGGAAAAGGTCAGTTTCCATTCCAATCCCAAAGAAAGGCAATACCAAAGAATGCTCAAACTACCGCACAATTGCACTCATCTCACACA
>NW_011495076.1:1930842-1947731 GCF_000754665.1 Bison bison bison
AACCTATATGCAGGTCAGGAAGCAACAGTTAGAACTGGACATGGAACAACAGACTGGTTCCAAATAGGAAAAGGACTTTACATCAAGGCTGTATTGTCACCCTACTTACTTAACTTCTATGCAGAGTACATCATGAGAAATGCCGGGCTGGAAGAAGCACAAGCTGGAATCAAGATTGCTAGGAGAAATATCAATAACCTCAGATGCAGATGACACCACCCTTGTGGCAGAAAGTGAAGAGGAACTAAAAAGCCTCTTGATGAAAGTGAAAGAGGAGAGTGAAAAAGTTGACATAAAGCTCAACATTCAGAAAACAAAGATCATGGCATCCGGTCCCATCACTTCATGGCAAATAGATGGGGAAACAGTGGAAACAGTGTCAGACTTAATTTTGGGGGGCTCCAAAATCACTTCAGATGGTGATTGCAGCCATGAAATTAAAAGACACTTACTCCTTGGGAAGAAAGTTATGACCAACCTAGATAGCATATTGAAAAGCAGAGACATTATTTGCCAACAAAGGTCTGTCTAGTCAAGGCTATGGTTTTTCCAGTGGTCATGTATGGATGTGAGAGTTGGACTGTGAAGAAAGCTGAGCACCGAAGAACTGATGCTTTTGAACTGTGGTGTTGGAGAAGACTCTTGAGAGTCCCTTGGACTGCATGAGATCCAACCAGTCCATTCTAAAGGACATCAGTCCTGGATGTTCTTTGGAAGGAATGATGCTAAAGCTGAAACTCCAGTACTTTGGCCACCTCATGCAAAGAGTTGACTCATTGGAAAAGACTCCGATGCTGGGAGGGATTGGGGGCAGGAGGAGAAGGGGATGACAGAGGATGAGATGCCTGGATGGCATCACCAACTCAATGGACGTGAATTTGAGTGAACTCCGGGAGTTGGCAATGGACAGGGAGGCCTGGCGTGCTGTGATTCATGAGGTCACAAAGAGTCGGACACGACTGAGTGACTGAACTGAACTGAACTGAGCCACAAACCACTGGTAAAGAGTCTGTCTGCAATGCAGGAGACTCCAGTTCAATTCCTGGGTCAAGAAGATCCCTGGAAAAGGGATAGGCTATCCACTCCAGTATTGGGATTCCCTGGTGGCTAAGTTGGTAAAGAATCCACCTGCAATGCAGGAGACCTGGGTTCGATCCCTGGTTTGGGAAGATCCCCTGGAGAAAGGCATGGCAACCCACTCCAGTACACTTGCCTGGAGAATCCCTATGGACAGAGGAGCCTAGCAGGCTACAGTCCATGGAATCACAAAGAGTGTGACATGACTGAGTGACTAAGCTAAGCACAGCACAGCACAGCTCCAAACCAAGGAATTGCTGAAAGCGGCAAAAATTACTCCCTCTCTAGAGCCTTTGGAGAAAGTGCAGCCCTGTTGGCCCTTGATTTCAGACTTCTGGTATTCAGAACTATGAGAGTATAAATTCCTGTTGTTTTAAGCCATTAAATTTGTTGCAGCAGCTCTAGAAAATGGATTACAAATGCCAGTACTTAATACCAGCGTGGTGGTCTTTTTTATTGCGGAATTGTAACTGGTGGAACTTGCTATTTGTTTTCTTGAGAAGGAGCCACATCGGTGGCACGTTGGCAGTGCTTCTTCTCACACTGTGTGCCCGTGCGTCACCCGGGGACCCTGTTTTGGGGCAGGCTGTGAGACAGCCTCAGCGCTGGGGTCCGTGATTTTGTCTTTGTGCCTTATCTTCCTCACCTGTTAAACAATGAGCTTGGGCTAGTGTTGCTCAAGTTTCTTCTAGCTCGAATTTTCTATGAGTATGGGATGCTTTCCACACGCAGACAGAAGACTCTGTGGGGTCCCAGTGTTCACCTTGATCTTTGAGCACCAACCTTTACTTTCAACGTGAGGCCTTTCTTCTCATTTTGCCTATACCAGAGCACAAAATGTCCCGATTCTCTGCAATGTAAAAGAAAGTGATAGAACACTCCTTTGTCCATTGCTGCTGTAGTGGTCTCGCTGGTCAGCTGAGGCATTACCCCCCACTGCCACTCCCTACCCCTACCCTCTGCCAAGTGAGTTGTGAGCTTTCTTCTGAAGAGCTAATTCCCATGAATGAATTGTTGCTGAGCCTCCATTTTCAGAGAAGTGTGTTTGTGTGTGTGTGTGTGTGTGTTGGTGTTAATAATCCTCGCTGACCACATCCCCGTGGTCAGCTCGTGCACATAACTGAGTGTGAAGTCTAACTGTTCAGAGTCTGCAACTGTGATTTGTGTTCCCTTGGCACAGTCTGGAAAATACCCATTCTCTGTGGGTGTTGCTCTGTGGGTATAAAATGTCCACTGCCTTTATCAGAATGTCACTCCCTTAATACATGGTTTTAACAAAAAGCACTTTACTTCTAAGATTGACACTGTAGAAAATTGCGAAAATGCTGCATGAGTGTCCCATAATCCCAGCAGGATGGCTATTTTCAAAAGTCACATTTCCATTCCTCTGAGTTCTTATTGCCTGAGCACACATCTTGAAGTAAGCACTTAAGAGATTTGTTTAAAAAAACCTGATAAGGTGGGAGCCATTGTTCTTTCCTGGGTGTCCTTTCCTGGTATCTCTTGCTCTGTCTGCCTAACTGCTCCCCGTGACCTGTTTCTTGCTACATCTTGCTTCACCTCTGACTGTATATTGGAAAATTCTTCCCATGTGTTTGAGTTCAAATTCTCAAGAGAAAGAATCTAATCAGAGGAGGATCTTTTCCACCGCCCCCGTCCTGCCTCCATGGGGCTACTATAAGATTGTTGGTCAGCCTCTGGTTCTCCCAGATCATGTGGTCCTGGATCATGTGACTCAAATTGACCAAATCAGGTGTGGCTCAGGTATCACAGGACACAAACCACAATCCAGGCAGCAGAGGACTGGGGGCCAGGCAGTCTTTCTGTGAAGAGGATGTGGGAAGGGCTGGCGATGACCCAGTTTCCAGGGCACATGCTTCCCTCATCTTTCTCTGAAAGGGCTATTGATGTAAAATGCCCATGTGGAGACTCAGGGGACTGGAGGTCATAGCTGTACAGTAAGTACCAGTGCCTCTTTGTCTCAGGCTTCAAAGTTGAGAAGTGGTGAAGTCAAAGTCACAGAGAATTGAAACTGACCTTCTTGAAATAAGTGTGTTCAGGAACCAAAAATGAGCTGGTGCCCTTGCAGAGGTTCAGTGGACATATCAAAACATTGTCAGGGAGAGCAGGCTGCAGAATTCTGGGAAGTGATGGGTGTGAGAGGGCAGGAGAGGCAAGCTCTCAGCCATGAATGTGTGGTGTGCACTTGGACATGAATCAGGCTGAGCCTACCACACTGCACATCAAGGGTCATGGCACTGTGTGAATTCCATTTGCAGGTTCCCTTTTTAAAAGGCAGAGCTGACCTCCCCAGCTCTAATGGAGAGGAGCAGCCTCAAGATGACAACCAGAGAGGAGCAGGTTTCCCCGGCACTCAGGAGACTTTGATTGTCTGGGTCGGGCATCCACTTTGTTTCTGCTGGCCTCAGCTCCCCACTCCATTGCCACCTCCTTCCCACTTTCTGTACTGCTCACTTTTACTAAAGATTTCTTGTGTTTGAACAGCATAATGTGGTATCAAATGCGACTTGACTTTTAGAATAATGCAATAAAGCTTCTGGAAGAAAATTAAGAATATTTTCACATCTTCATATCAGAAGCTAGGTCAAAGATTTAAGATATAAAAAGCACTAACCATAAAGAAATAAGCAAATTGGGAATGTCAAAATTAAAAGTTTATGCATATCAAAAGATGTTATCCAGAAAATGAAAAGAAAGCCAAAGACTGAGACAAATATCTCTACGATATGCATTTGTATATTACAATAAATACTTTTATAAATGCATAAATATTATCATATGTAGTACTACAAATCAGTAATAAAAATATAAACAACCCAATAAAAAATAAGCTGAAGACTTGAACAGACACTAAATGGACTTTAAATCATGCAGAGTGCTCAACGTTATTACTCATCAGGAAAATGCAGTTTAGAAAGCACAAGGTGTTATCACTTCATAGCCACTCAGGTAGTTGTCATAATTCAAAAGGCTTATAGTTGACTTGATGTGGAAAAATGGGACTCACATATGTTGCTGTTGAAAGGGCAAATGGATAACCACTGTGGATACCTGTCTAGCCCTTATTCTCTAGCTGTTAATACACCTATACCACAACCACCAGTTCATTTCTGGGTGTTTACCCAAAAGGGATGAAAGCGTATACCCACACATAGATTTGTTCAAGAATGTTCATAATGGTCTTATTCTTAATAACGAGAAACTGGAAACAGAAAACATGCCCATCAATAGGTTAATGTATAAACAACCTGTGTGGTATATTCATATAATGGAATTAATAACAAATTTCTGATATACACAAAAATGTGATTAAATCTAAAAACAAGTATGGGTGCTAGACAAAACAGACTACTTTCTTTGCGATTCTGTTTATACAAATTTGTAAAACTCACAAAAATCACCTATAGTGATAGAAATCAGAGCCATGGTTTTCTTTTAGGGGTGGGGCAAGGGGCAGAGAGTGACTGCAAAGGGCACTAGGAACTTTCTGGGATGATGGGAATGTTTTATATCTTTTTTAGTCTTTATTTCTTTCAATTAATTTTTATTGGAGTACAGTTGATTTACAGCGTTGTGTCCGTTTCTGCTGTTCAGCAAAGTGAATCAGTTATACATATACATATACCACTCATAGAAGTCATTACAGAACATTAAGAGTTCCCTGGGATAAATTGGGAGACTGGGGTTTACATGTACACAGTGCTGTATATAAAATAGATAACTAATAAGATCCTACTATATAGAAGGAAATGTTTTATATCTTAAGTGGGATGTTAGTTACATGATGTAGTTGATGCTATGGTACCCTGTCCAGATGCCCTCTTTAGGACTCACAGACCCATGCCCCAGTGCTGGGAATATCAGTCAGGATAACTTACATCTGCTTTCCTTACTGGATATTGCCCTTGGCTCCAGAGAAATGCCTTGCCCACTTGTCTTCCATAGAATGGCCGTGACTAATGACTGTCATGGCCATTAGTGCAGGGATTCAAAGACCCAACCCCTTGCCTTACTTTGGACACTCTAAAGGACCATCCCTTCTCCAAAGCTCCCCATACGATCAGCCAAGGCTTCAGTTGCAACAACATTGCAGATCAGCTTCTCTCTGTTCTTAGCCCTGCCTTTCCCACTTTATCATTTTAGAGTATATACTAGTAAACTTTATGCATCAGCTTTCCACTTCAGGATCTGTTTCCAGAAGATTGAACCAAAAATGGTCCTAGGAATGAACTCTAAAATAGGATTTTGGAGCTGGGTAAATGGCCAACCAATTGGCAATGAGAATCCCATGAAGAGTCCTTAGCATGCTTTATGGTATGGTTGTTAAAATGTGTACAGGTGGTAGACATGATTGGGCTATCAATGGAAGGGCATGTGTTAGGTGGTACACTTGGGTGAATGTGGGAAGCAGTAGCCACAAGCATTGTGGGCTTGAGTAGTTGTTACTGAATACATGGATTCGTTAAACAAAGATAGAGACTGTCTCATCATGATTAACCACCAATTCAAGGCAGACTGTAACACTCAGAGGACATCCTAGGCAGCATTAAGGAAACTCTGATCTATTATCAAAATAAAAACACTGTGAAGTATCAGGTACGGAACAGTGGAGCTTTAGTGAAGGTTGATTTCAGAGCCTGGAACTCTAGTTCAGAAGAAAAGGACCCTTAGAATTGGGTCTGGGATATCTGAGTAGATGTTGCTGTGAATCTTGAACTTTTAAATCACCTTAAGCCTTCTGGTCTGTAAATGGTCCACTCATGCTTATTAAAAAAAACAGTGCTTTCTCCCTTGCTTGAAGCTTATGGAGAAATCACAAGTGAAATAATTACCTTAAAAAACAATATTTGTCTTGGATCTCCCCCAACCTTACCATCCCCCTTACTGACTGATATGCAAATCAGGTCCCCAGGAGGAGCAATTTTGAAAGTCCACAGCATGTATAGTCAGTAGAATTTACATAGTCCTTCCCTGTGGCCATTTATCTAGACAACCATGCATTTAACAAAAGGGATAATTTACACACTTTTCAGGAATTTTTGGACACCCTAGATAGAGTCTTGACTCAGGAAACACATTCTATGCAATACACCAGTAAACAGCAAGAATACATGTTTATTTACAGATGGAATAGATAGTACATTTTCTTGTTATTACTATCAGCAATGAATAATATTAGGTACAATTCATTGAACAACTACTATGTACCAAGAATATTCACCTTTGCTCTCTCATTTAATCCCAATGACAACCTTGTGAAGTGAATGGCTTCTCCATCTTATAGAGAGGGAAACTGAGGCTCAGAGATCTGAGATAAATGTCCCATCTTCATGAATCTTATGAGAGGTGAAGTCAGAATTTCAGCCTAGTCTGCTGACTGTGAAACCAGTACTGTTTCTGTCACACTAAATTGTATCCTGGTTGCAAAGATTTGTGGTCCAGTCACCTTGGAGAAAACACTTGGCTCCCAGCAAGTGGACTTAAGAAAATATGCTTTTTCTTTCATGTTTTTGAAGACAGAATCAGTCATAAAGGGCATTCCTTGAAGACCTTCTGCTTTGAAGTGATAAAAGCTAGATTGAGGGAAGGCTCACAGGCCCCTGATCTGGGCTCACCCCTGCCCTTGGAGCCAGGAAATGTGATTTCTTCTGCCATTCCTTTCACTTACTGCACTTGCTCTGCTTCTTGGGTCTCCAGTGATTTTTTTTTTTCCTTAAGAAAAGAAGATAGCTTGGGTTAATTTCAAGTTCTCCACAATTTATCTGTACTGAGCTGGAAGAGTGTTGAGTGGGAAAGGGTTTCATTGTCCACGAGGGCCTCACAGCTCTTCAACACCCACCACTTCTGCCTCATGTCAAAGGAAAGCAAATAGGTTTATTAAATAGCTGTCAAACTGAATGAGCAAGCACCGAGAACACACAGAAGGGAGATTGGATTAGAGGTAGAGGACATGCCACACTAAACAAGGGCACAGATTTATGGCCTTGGCCATGCGGCCTAAGAAATGATGCCGAGGTAGATATGTATGAGGGGGCAGGTGGGGCCAAGGAAGCGAATGGTGAGGTACAGAGGGAAAGGCTGAGGCATAACGTGCTTCCAGAAAGCCCATGCTTTTCCTTCCAGCGCTCAGAACACTGGAAAGTGCAGCCTCTGATTTTCCAGCCTCTCCAGTATTGGGTAGACCAAGAAGATTAGAATTAGTATCGAGTACGTCAGTTTTAGTATCTGTTATATTACCTGTGTTACTTTCAAGCAGGTTTATATTGAGTTTCATGTTATTTGAAACTTATGCATCAGGTAGTGAATATTGATCACTTTTTTTGAAATCTTGAAGAGTCTGTATATGAGGTAAAGGAGTTCAGAGTTTAACTATGGGGAATTACAACTCTCTTTGAGTAGGAGGATGATTTATGAATGTCTTAGATTTGTTTTCTTTATTTAGAAAACAATCATCTTACAAAATGACAAACTAGACGAATATCCACCTGAGTGGTTATTGCAGCCATCCAAGTATAGAGAAGTGATATTCTGAAAGGAGATGAATTAAGGTAGAAATAAACTCTCATTTGAGACATGTTGCTAGGATAGAATTGGTGAAAGCCTATGATTAGAATTCTTGTATTTATATTAGAAATACCCAGGTGTTCATTTAAATAAAATGGGTCTTTATTATAAGAGTACAGTTGTATCTGACAGGACCTAGGACAAGGGAACTGGGACTCGAGAGGTTACAGTTGGTGCTCTTTGTCTCTCCTCTTCCCTGCTTTTCCCTCATCTTCATCATCTCCTTTCTGTATCTAAATATTGACTTCCTCTGCATTCCTGTGTTCCAGGGAAGAAAGCAGGTAGCTTCTGAGTTAATACGGCCCTCTTTCTTTCTCTCCCATTTAAAATTCCCATTGAGGGGACTCTGCTTGGCCCAGCTAGGATGAATGCTCACCCCGGAGCCAATCAGACATGACCCCAGGAAGAGGGAACAGTGGGGGCAGGGAGTTCACTTGTGCCGGCTTCCTCTCCGGATCCTGGAAGGGAATTGTGAAGTGCTTTAGCCTAGTGGGTGTCCATCCTCTCCAAACTCGGTGCCACTGGACGTGGACCAGAGTGAGCTGGAAAGGCAGAGGGACAGTCGGTGATGATAGCATGGCTCCTGGTCTGAGTAACTGAGAGAATGTAGCACTATTTCTCTGGATGAGAGTTTAAGGTTCCTACAATATACTGAACTGTGGACATTTTTAATATAGAGCAGTATGAGCTGGAGAGAAGCAGCCCAAGATTGCTATCACTGACCATGGCATTTTGACTTCACCCACGTTTGAAGTGATCTGGAGATCTTTTCAATCCCAGTGAAATATAAGTTTGAATAGAGACAAGGCCAGTTTGGGGGCAATCGGCATCTGTAAGATTAAGGAAAACCTGAGGCTTAGGGGACTTCCTTTGTGTTGTTGTTCAGTCGCTCAGTCGTGTCCAACTCTTGGACACAAAGGATGAAATGTTGGATGGTATCCCTGACTCAGTGGACATGAATTTGAGCAAACTCTGGGAAACAGTGAAGGACAGGGAAGCCTGGCGAGCTGCAGTCCCTGGGATTGCAAAGAGTTGGACACGACTGAGTGAATGAACAATAAATCACCGGTAGTACCAGGCTTTTCTGGCCTTCACTATCTCCTGGAGCTTGCTCAAACTCATGCCCATTGAGTCAGTGATGCCATCCAACCATCTCACCTCTGTCATCCCCTTTTCCTCCTGCACTCAATCTTTCCCAGCATCAGGGTCTTTTCCAGTGAGTCGGCTCTTCACATCAGCTGGCTTTCCATCAGGGACTTCCTAGGACCTTCCAAGAGTAGAGTGACCCTTTGGCCCCAGAACTTTTATCCACAGACCAGACTGGAGTGTGGGGAAGGCAGGGCAGAGTCTATGGCTGCTCTGGCTACTCACATGCTACCTGTTGGCTTTATGCTTTGGAGAACAAGGAGCTGTTAGCCACACCTGGGCTATTATCAGTTTATGAGTGATAATAAGGAAAGTGGAGAGCTAGGCCCCAGGGTTGGGGTAGCGGGGGTAAGAGTGGGTTACACATTCTATTTCTCTAACACTCATAGCAGAAATTACTAATTGACCAAGGAGTTATTTTTCATAGAGTTAAGAGAGAGTCCTTGTCATTGGAGAGCTTCAGACAGCCTGTCAGTTCATTAGTACATATGATTAGCAGAGTCGGTCACCCTGACATAGGCAATGGCTGGAAGGGGGAAACAAGTGAGTTTGGGCCCAGCATGGCTGGTTCACACATTTTGTAGAAAACTAAAAGGTTTGTGGCAACAATAAGCATGACTCCAACACAAAGTTCTAGCTTCCATGTGAAGGTACCTTAACCTTCTAACCCATGTTGGTAGAATGATGCAGATTTTACAAAGGGCTCTTTCACAGAATTTAATTTCACCCTCATAGTAACTCTACTGGGCTAGTGCAAACTCAGTGAATTTATAGATGAAAGGACTGACACCTGAAAATGTGAAAGGTTATCTTCAAATTCAGCCAGGTGGGACCAGCTCTCTTGTTTCACCTAGAACTGGGCAGTCTGACCGCTGGTTAGTGTAGTTTTACTGCTCCCGACTATAGTTTAATTTGAGACAACATTCTTCTGGTGATTTGCCTAGCAAAGATAATTTTTCTCAAGTTATATGTCAGGTGATATTCCTTTAGAGTCTTGGTTCTCCAAGTCTGGTGTGCAGATCAGCGATATCAGTGTCCACTGGGAATTCATCACAAATGCAGAATCTTTGGCCCCACGCCAGACCTCCTGAGTTGGAATCTGCTTCTTAATAAGACCCCTAGCTGATTCACGTGCACAGTAAATTTTGAGAAGTGCTGCTGAAGAAGACTCTAGTCCTTTCAAATGCTCCACTGTGGCAAAAGGGATTCTACAGGAAAAAAAAGTTTGAGAAACACTGACTCTATTTTATTCTTTTTATGCATTAGTATATTAAAGGCTTGGGGAAAATCCTAAAATAAAGAAAATTTAACTTTTCTTAGCTCAGTGTTTTCCAAATTTGGATGTTCATGGACTGTTTGTATGAGTAACATGTATCAATATACCATGGATTTACTGTTTAACAAAATTTGAGACATGCTGCCACAGAATAAGACTGGATAAAACCATAACTGCTTTTATGTGTGTAGTGAAAGATAGTTTAAAGAAATACACCATCAAAAATTGATCTGGTAACCAACTGTTTACATTATCTTCAAGTGATGATAGCACTGCTATTTTAAGGGTACCAATATGGGAAAATGAAAAAAAAAACACAAAACAGATATTCAAGGAAGGGAAAACAAAAGCGATCTATGAGAAAAAATGGGTAGCAATTTGACATGGGCAGATATGTTTGACCAAGAGAATAATGGATGAAAGCATAAAAATTTGTTTCATTAAATTATCACAGTTTTCTGCATCATAGTCTTCCATATAATGGGAAACATTATAAAATGGGATAAGGGCCTATTTTTTGTCACATATGTGATCTCATTTAATCTTTGCAATAATTCTGTGAGATATGTATTGTTATCCTATTTTACAAGTGAAGAAACTGAGGCTCAGAAAGATTTGATCATTTCCCAAGGGTCACATGGCTGGTGAGCATGATTTCAACAGCATATTTGGTGACTTAGAAGCCCAGGCTCTTTAACCTTCATATAGTTTGGCACAGAAAACAGTGAGAAGTCTGGGCCTCTGGAGAACTGGGCCTGATCTCAGTCTGGAGTCCTCAGGAAAGGGTGCAGGGGAGCTGTTGTCCAGGCTGCCAGTCCCTCGTGATCGATACACTTAGCACCAGCTTTGGGTGTCTGTCTGTGTTCCTGCAGGGGCTGCTCTCGGATCTGGTACATCACACCCAACAATCTGTCTCCTACACTTCAGCTTCCCCCTGGAGCTCCCACCCGCCACCCCTCAGATTAATAGAAAGAAGCTGCCATAGCCAGGCAGCCAGCCACTCCCACCTGAACGTGACCAAGTAAAATAGAATATCGAACAAAGAAATGAATAGAAAGAATTGAGGGGCTGAGGAGGCAGAGGGACAGCAGCAGCTAAGTTGCCTGTTTCTAAACAACTGCTGTTGAAATAATTGATTGCGGGAAAAGCCAGACTCAGTTTGGTCTAGTTTGGTGATCACTAACTCAACTACCTAATTTTCAGGGAAAACATTTGTCTCCAGTAAATAAAAACAGAATAAACAGTGAGACTTATATGCTGCATTTCAGAGAACTTCAGTCACAGGTCGGATGAGCAAAAGGAGACAGCTGGGGAAATCTGGACTTGGGTGAGCACATGTGACGGACAGCGAGAACGATAACAGTAACAACCAACATCAAGTTGTTGGTGATATTATTGATAAAGTAACCCATTTAGGTGTCAGATTAAGGTGACAAGCATCATTATTATCCCCATTTTATAGATGATAAAACCGAGGCCCTGAAACTTCACTGATTTGTGCTTAAAGTTACATAACCAGCAGGCGACAAACACTTAGAAGACAGGTTCTTCACCCAATCCTGCCCTGCCGTGGTTTTCTTACTGGGAAAATGAGAGGGTGCTATCAGATTCCTCTTTGCCACACTTTTGTCATTTTCTCAATACTTTCCAACTTTTTGCCCAATTCTCATACAATTAATACTACTATTTTTTTTAGAACTTTTTGTAAACCAACTTTCTGGGGGAAAAGTTTAAATGTCTATTAAAAAGGAAACATATCAAAATGTAGATTGAAAACTAATATCTCTTAGCTAGAAGATAAAAAATAAATACATAAAAAAATAAATAAATAAATAAATACGTGAAAAAGATTACTGAGTCTGAGGCATAGTCCTATTTCTCCTTGTTAAAAAGAGAGGTTAACCAGTGTTATAGATATGTTAGGACCTATTAGATTCCATCCATAATTTTCCTCCTGGATATAATCAGAAGTATTGAAAGAGAGCAGGAAAAGCCTTGCTTATGATTGCACTTGGGGAATCGCTACATTGCCCATTTCTCAAGTCTTTCTCCAATATCACAAAACTGAAACAGCACAGCAGAATGCTGGGACTCAGAAGCCTAAAGAGCCTTAAGTCGGTGGTGAGGCTTCCTTGGCTCTGATGGGCCCTGACTCAGGTTATTCGTGTGCTGATCATGCAGAGGGAAATGGTGAGGGCATCTTCTTTACCCAGTCAAGAGGAATCTCCTAGCAGAGTGGTCCAAGCTCCAAAGCGTCCAGGCAGTCTTATGGCAGAAGTCTGTGACCACACATCCAGCATGCCTCTCCTTTCAGGCACATGAAGGGACCACACTTCACCACTCACACTTTGACAAAAGCCATGACCCTTTGACTTGCTTTGGCCAATGAAGCGTGAGGAGAAATGATATAAAATCATTTCCTGGTGGAAGCATTTAGGAGCTAGTGTATGCTCTCTCTTTGACTGCTATGGTGAATACTGGGACCTCTTGTGGAGATAGCAGAGATAAGGTGGTGAAGCCTCCATCAGCATGGGTCCCCAAGTGATCACTGTATACAGCAAGGCCTCACACCATCCTAGCTCTCTACTGACTCACAAGAACATTCATATTGTTTTAAGCCACTATAACTTTACAGTCCTTTGAGGTTAAAGCATAGGCCAGCCTATTCTGACTGATAAAGGGACAGAGCTCTTATTCTGACCACCAGGGCTACAGGTCCAGGCCCTGATCATCTGGTGAGCTCTTCTCTGAGCTGGAAGTCCCCTCTTTGGCCATTATTTCTGCCTGTTCATTATCAGCAAACTTGGAAATCTTCAGATGCTTCTGGTATCATCTGTAACCACAGTTCTGGAAACTCTGCAAATAATGCTCTTACCAAGCCTTGGTATCCTGAGCCCCCAGGGCTATAGTCCCTGGGTACTCATTCTTTTTCTTTTTAACTTTTTATTTGGTATTGGATTATAGCTGATTAACAATGTTGTGATGGTTTCAGGTGAACAGTGAAGGGACTCAGCCATACATATATGTGTATTTCTTCTCCCCCAAACTCCTCTCTCATCCTGGATTCTTGTTCTTGACCCTTCACCATAATCAACAATGTTTCTGTAAAATGAGACTGATGCTCCCTGGCTCTGTGTTAACCTCAGTTAAGTGTGCCCCAGAAGCAAAAGTTCTTGGGCACCAAGGATTTTAGCATTTAGAGATAAAGTTCTTTGGATTCACACATGCAACCTCTTCCCTCAGATGCAAACTCACCAGGCTGGCTGGCTCATTTCTTCCATGCTGTGTTCCATGTCTTCAGCCTCTATCAGGGCCCTCCCTCTCAACAGACATGTTATATGTGTCAAACCAGAAAGATCTTTTCCCCTGAAGTTTCCTCATCAGCTGCGAAGAAACAGTGGGCGCTAATGGACATGAAGGGAGTATCTGAGTGTCTGCACTGGCCCATCCAGGGCACTCTGTATGTGGTGGCCTTTAGAGTTTCTATGTTCAGTTCAGTTCAGTTGCTCAGTCATGTCCAACTCTTTGTGACCCCATGAATCGCAGCACACCAGGCCTCCCTGTCCATCACCAACTCCCGGAGTTCACACGGACTCACGTCCATTGAGTCAGTGATGCCATCCAGCCATCTCATCCTCTGTCATCCCCTTCTCCTCCTACCCCCAATCCCTCCCAGCATCAAAGTCTTTTCCAATGAGTCAACCCTTTGTGTGAGGTGGCCAAAGTACTGGAGTTTCAGCTTTTGCATCATACCTTCCAAAGAAATCCCAGGGCTGATCTCCTTCAGAATGGACTGGTTGGATCTCCTTGCAGTCCAAGGGACTGGAGACTCAAAAGACTGGAGAAGACTCAAAAGTCTTCTCCAACACCACAGTTCAAAAGCATCATACATAGGGTCTAATTTTTCCTCATAGACTGTAGGCTCCCCAAAGGAAAGAAATAGTTCTTGATTATGTCTGCACCTGTCTAATTATCTATTTCTTCATGACAAGCCTCCTCAAACTAAGTGGTACAAAACAAAAACCATTTTGTTATGCTCATGGATTCTGGAGATCATAAATTCAATTGGCACTCTAGGATATCAAGAACCCTACTTGCAAGCTAACATGCCACAGTTTTGAGGGTGCAAGCACAAAATATGAGACTTCTAGACCGGAGACAAATGACTTTATTGCTCACAGCAATAACAGTATTTTGAGTATCAGTATTTTCTCATGTCAGTTCCCTGAAACCCAATTCCCACAGGGAATGGGATGAGGTGACACCTGCACACACAATGGGTAACATTACAGGAGAGGAGCCCTAAGCTTAGGGAAGCTGAATCATTTATAGTAGGAAGTAATGCCTGACATAAACTCCAGAGGAAGGTATTTTCTCTACAATATAGGCTTCTGTTTGTTTTCCAAGTCTGCAAGAAAATCTGCCCTTTGTTTCAGAGGCAAGTACAAGTCTTTCTCCTGTATTGAAAGATGGTCTGGAACAAGGGCAATCTGTGCTTCTCCTTACAAGACATGCAGAAATCCTGGCGATCCAGGGAGAGTTGTCTCCCAATGTGGCAGTGGCTTTTTTTCTGCACCAAAGTGTCTAGAGCCTCAGCTGCGAAGAGTCACATGGCTGGGGGCTGGAATTATGCAGAAACCTCTTCATGCACGTGTCTCATGGCTGAACAGACTTAAAAACTGTCCTCAGCTGGGACTGTTAACTGCTACTACCCTCTGTATGGGTTGGGATTCTCACATCATGGCAGCTGGATACAGAAAGGGAATATTGTAAGAGGGCATGTGGAAAACAATTGAATGAAGAGAACCCAGAGGGAAATTGTGTAGTATTTCCCAACTGGCCTCAAGAGTCATGCAGCTTTGCTTTGCCACCTTCTCTTAGTTATAAGCAAGTCATTGGGGCAGCCCAGATGCAAGAGGAGGGTAATTAACCAAGGTCACATTGGAGAAGAGCAGTGAGATGGAATACTGTGGTGGTTGTCCTTGGAAAGTAGGCCCATGGAGTGTAGTGCCAACCCAAATGCCACAGTTCATGCTTAGCGTAGTGGAAAGAAACCAGCCTAAGATCTACAGGGCTCTGTTTCAGTTTCTATTGTACCAATAAACTACCTGGCCATGACCTTGGGCAAGTCCCTTACCTAAGTGAGCCCCTGAGATCCTAGTTCCCTGGGAGAGCACCTGGAGCATAAAAGGAACCTGTCCTTGCTTCACTAGGTTATTGTGAAAGTCATGTGAAAGTGCTCTGAGGGTCCTGGATGTGCCAGACAAATAGGCAAGGGGTTCTAAGGATTATCTCATATGTGGCTGTCCAGGAGGTACAGTGTCTGCAGACCATCTGCACTGGAGGCTCTCTTGGAGCCTTACTGGATAAGAGGCACAAAGCTTCAAAATAAATAATGTAACCAAAGACCTTTAATGCTTATAATCAAGTTACCCATGAAGAGGAGGGGTAGCACCTGGCTTTCTTGCCCTCTAAAGGCTAGAGAACAATAAAAGGATTAAACATACTGTGAATTAGCTTCTGGGGTGTTCCTAAGTAGGAGCCTCCTGTACCTAGTCAAAAGAAAATGAAGAGAAAGAGAGAATGAGAGTGGCAGGTAGGATTGTGGAGGGAGATGTAAAGAGCAGAATGGATAACTGACCCTGATGATAGAGACCCATATCCCACTGCTGAGTACAGTTGCCAACTACAGGAGACTTAGGAATGGGTGCATGCAACTTCCTGGGCCCTCAGTGTCCACACCTTAGAACTGATTGTGGGGAACTGAGGGGGAAATATTTTTAGTTTAGAACATCTGTTGCATAGTAAAGTTGTTGAGCATTTACTATGAGTAGAAATTTCATAAATCTGGGAGCTGAATATTATTATTATAAAAGAAGAAACCAGGGTGCAGAGAAGAGAAGCAGATTGCCTAGACTGCATGGCCTGGAAGGGATAAAAGCACAACTTAAACTGAAGACTATTTGGCTCCAAAGCCCAGCCTTCTCCATCGTTTCCTTATTTCTTTGCCTCTTAGCAGGGGTAAAAGTAGGAGTGTGTGAGGGTAGAAACTGGAGTAAGAAGAGGTCATCCAAGCTGTGCCAGCAAAGGATTTGTTGCCATGAGGCATTCTGCCACGTCCCCAGCATCAGCCTGATACTTTTGCAGAGTAAGAGTCAAGGGATAGGCAGAGGGAAAGCTGCCTGGTCAAGTAAGTGAGTAGTTGCTGTATTTTCAAAGCTTGAGGCTGATTCATTCTGGGCAAAGTGCTGTCTCTGGAGCACCTCTGGTCTCAGTTTACTCTTCTTGATGTGTGCCATTCTACTCTTTTTATAGCTTGGTTTAGAGAGTGTTTGTTGAGTGCTTGTTATGTGCAAGACACTTGCCTGCCTCTGGGGATGCCATGATGAATATAATTTCCTTGCCCTGGATAAGCACTCAATTTAATGGGAGAAACAGATCGTTTTTATTCAGACTGATTAATGCTCTTATAGAGGGAAAAGCATAAGAATACATCCAGGCTCACCAGGGGTAGCAAGAGTCAAGGAAGGCTTCTTGGAGAATTTAATGGCTGAGTTGAGTCTTTAAGGACAGTAGATGAAAAGCAAGGGCAGCATGATCAAAGTTATGGTGCATGGGAAATAGTTTTGAATCAACCACTGCTAGACTAGTGTACATTATGATTTCTTTCCTTCTGTCACTTAAAATGCCTTTAGTTTTAGGTGGTATAATACCCAACTCAAACAGGCTTAAACAATAAGTGGACAACTAAACAGTTGTAGGATTGAAAGGGGGCCATAACTATAGAAAGAATAGAGACTTTTAA
>NW_011495076.1:1948663-1949331 GCF_000754665.1 Bison bison bison
GGTGATGCCATCCAACCATCTCATCCTCTGTTGTCCCCTTCTCCTCCTGCCTTCAGTCTTTCCCAGCATCAGGGTCTTTTCAAATGAGTCAGCTCTTCACATCAGGTGGCCAAATTGTTGGAGTTTCAGCTTCAACATCAGTTCTTTCAGTGAACACTCAGCACTGATCTCCTTTAGGATGGACTGGTTGGATCTCCTTGCAGTCCAAGGAACTCTCAAGAGTTCTCCAACACTGCAGTTGAAAAGCATCAATTCTGCAGCGCTCAGCTTTCTTTATAGTCCAACTCTCACATCCATACATGACCACTGGAAAAACCATAGCCTTGACGAT
Organism: Bison bison bison; assembly: GCF_000754665.1. NCBI lineage: Eukaryota > Metazoa > Chordata > Mammalia > Artiodactyla > Bovidae > Bison > Bison bison. The sequence goes on from NW_011495076.1 coordinate 1,948,995, forward strand.
CTGGACCTTTGTTGGCAAAGTAATGTGTCTACTTTTTAATATGCTGCCTAGGTTGGTCATAACTTTCCTTCCAAGGAGTAAGCGTCTTTTAATTTCATGGCTGCGATCACCATCTGCAGTGATTTTGGAGCCCCAAAAAATAAAGTCTGACACTGTTTCCACTGTTTCCCCCTCTATTTACCATGAAGTGATGGGACCGGATGCCATGATCTTAATTTTCTGAATATTGACTTTTAAACCAACTTTTTTACTCTCCTCTTTCACTTTTATCAAGAGGCTCTTTAGTTCTTCACTTTCTGCCATAAGGGTGGTGTCATCTTCATATCTGAGGTTATTG
>NW_011495076.1:1949431-1950559 GCF_000754665.1 Bison bison bison
GTTCTTGCCTGGAGAATCCCAGGGACGGGGGAGGCTGGTGGGCTGCCGTCTGTGGGGTCGCACAGAGTCAGACACGACTGAAGTGACTTAGCAGCATAGATTAAATAGAAAACAAATGAGCAGAAGATCTAAATGGACATTTCTCCAAAGAAGACATGCAGGTGGCCAATAAGCACACGAAAAGATGCTCATGATAGCTAATTATTAGAGAAGTGCAAATCAAAATTACAATGAAGTACCACCTCCCACCAGACAGAATGGCCATCGTTAAAAGGCTACAAATAATAAATATTGGAGAGAGTAAGAACCCTTTTACACTGTTGGTGGGAATGTAAATTGGTATAGCCACTATGGAAAACATGTAGGTTCCTCAAAAGACTAAAAATAGAGTTGCTATATGATCCAGCAATTCCACTCCTGGTCATATACCCAGACAAAACTATAATTTGAAAAGATACATGCACCCCTATGTTCATAACAGCAATATTTACAATAACCAAGACATGGAAAAAGCTTAAATATCCGTTGATAGATGACTAAAGAAATGAAGATAAAGAAATCTATTCTTAATGAATAGATAAATAAATATATATATATATATTTAACTCATCCATAAGAAAAAAATGAACTCATTCATAAGTTACTACTCATCCACAAGAAAGAATGAACTAATGCCATTTGCAGTAACATGAGTGGACCTGAGATTATCATACTAAGTGAAATAAATCAGAAAGAGAACGAAAAATACCATATGATATCATTTGTATGTAGAATCTAAAATATGACACAAATGAATATATCTACAAAAAAGAAACAGACTGACAGACATAGAGGACAGACTTGTGGTTGCCAAGGGTGAGGGAAGTCAGGGAGGAAACGATTAGGAGATTAGGATTAGCAGAGGCAAACTAGTATATCAGTTCAGTTCAATCACTCAGTCATGCCCAACTGTTTGTGATCCCATGGACTGCAGCAAGCCAGGCCTCCCTGTCCATCACCAACTCCCAGAGTTTACTCAAACTCATGTCCATTGAGTTGGATGGTGATGCCATCCAACCATCTCATCCTCTGTTGTCCCCTTCTCCTCCTGCCTTCAGTCTTTCCCAGCATCAGGGTCTTTTCAAATGA
>NW_011495076.1:1950659-1953961 GCF_000754665.1 Bison bison bison
CCAGTCCTGTGGCCACTGCTGAGTTTTCCAAATTTGCTGGCATATTGAGTGCAGCACTTTCCCAGCATCATCTTTCAGGATTTGAAATAGCTCAACTGGAATTCCATCACCTCCACTAGCTTTGTTCATTGAGAAGCTTTCTAAGGCCCACTTGACTTCACATTCCAGGATGTCTGGCTCTAGGTGAGTGATCAGACCATCTTGATTATCTGGGTCATGAAGATCTTTTTTGTACAGTTCTTCTGTGTATTCTTGCCACCTCTTCTTAATATCTTCTGCTTCTGTTAGGTCCATACCATTTCTGTCCTTTATCGAGCCCATCTTTGCATGAAATGTTCCCTTGGTATCTCTAATTATCTTGAAGAGTTCTCTAGTCTTTCCCATTCTATTGTTTTCCCTATTTCTTTGCACTGATCACTGAGGAAGGCTTTCTTATCTCTCCTTGCTATTCTTTGGAGCTCTGCATTCAAATGGGTATATGTTTCCTTTTCTCCTTTGCTTTTTGCTTCTCTTCTTTCACAGCTATTTCTTCCTCAGACAGCCATTTTGCTTTTTTTGCATTTCTTTTTCTTGGGAATGGTCTTGATCTCTGTCTCCTATACAATGTCATGAACCTCCGTCCATAGTTCATCAGGTACTCTGTCTATCAGATCTACTTCTTACTTACCTTAAATCTACTTCTTACTTCCACTGTATAATCATAAGGGATTTGATTTAGGTCATGCTTGAATGGTCTAGTGGTTTTCCCTACTTTCTTCAATTTAAGTCTGAATTTGGCAATAAGGAGTTCATGATCGGAGCCACAGTTAGCTCCCGGTCTTGTTTTGCTGACTGTATAGAGCTTCTCCATATAGGATGTATTATAGCAACCAAAAATGTATTATAGCAACAAAATTTTAATGTGGCCAGAAGTAAATCTAACAAAAGTTATGAAAATCTTCTATAAAGAAAATATAAACTAGTATATAGGATGGATAAACAACCAGATCTCACTGTATAGCAGAGGGAACTATATTCAATATCCTGTGATAAACCATAATGGAAAGGAATATGCGAAGAATCTGTAACTGAGTCATTTTGCTATATAGCAGATATTAACATAACATTGTAAATCAACTATACTTCAATAAGATTATAAAAAGAAGAAAACAAAAAAGAGCTACAAATAAACTATTTGAACTAAGCTTTTAACAAAACCACTTGATATAAGATCAACATAAATTAATAAACAATATCCCAATATACTTAAAACAACAAATTAGAAAATATACTAGAAAATATATTATAGCAACAAAATTATAATGCGGCCAGAAGTAAACCTAACAAAAGATATGAAAATCTTCTATAAAGAAAATATAAAACATTATTGGATGACATGAAAAATAGCTCAGATAAATGAAGAAGTATGCCATCTCTATGGACAAGAAGAATCAATATCATAAAAATGTAAAATTTCCCTCATGTTAATGTATTACTTCAATTAAATTCCAAGCGAAACACCCAGTATATGTATTTTTGCCATAACCTGCCAGTTGAATCTAAAGGTATTAAAAATAAAAGCCTTGAATATTCAGGCATTTTTGAAGATGAAGAAAGCATACGAATTTTCTTTAAAGAGATATCAAGACTTATTATAAAACTATCATAATTAATAGTGTGGTATTTGTATAGATTATGCTAGCAAACCATAAACACGCATCCACAAGTCCCTGTAAACTTTGTCTGTGAAAGATGTAGCATTACGAATCACTGGAGAACAGATATTCTATTCAGTGAATATTGCTGGGCCAGTTAGTTAGCCATACAAAAAGAAATTGGATCTTTACCTCAGATAATACACAAAAATTAACTCTAGGTAAATTAAAGAACTAAATGCAAATAGTGAAACATTTAGGAAAAAAATGAAGAAAAAATTTAACAGTTATAGAAAAGAATTTCTTAAAATACAATAAACTAAAACTATTTTTTAAAGTTTAATAAATTTCACTGATTAAAATATTTCTGTATGGAGAAATATACCATAAATATAACTAACAGATATTATATTTATAAAGGGAAATAGGAATGAGAAATGATACTTGTCGGTATACAACCTTCAGAAGATTAGTATACAAATCATATTAAAAACTCCTAAAAGTAATAATTGCAAGACAAACAACTCAGTAGAAAAATAGGCAAAGAATATTAATTTCCTTTAGTGTCCTTTTTCCCTATTCCATTTAATAACAGGATTTCTGGAGTTTACATATATAATTGACTGTGCTGAGGACTATATTTTCTAGGTTCCTTGTAGCTAAGTATGTCCAGATGACTAAACCTTGGCCAATCATGTTAATGGAAGCAATGTGTCCATTCTAGTCATACATTTTGAGAAGGCCATTGTTTGCCAATGACTTCTGCCCTGTTTCTGTTTCTCAGGTGCTAGAATGCAGACTTAGTTGAAGTCTGTGAGTCATCTGGTGAACTAAGACCAAACCCTAGAGAATGGCATGGTAACAAAGTAGAAGGAATTTGGATTCCTGGGTTACTTCCTAGAGCAGAATTGCCTACCTAGCCTGATCTGCCCACGCATTCCTGCCTTATTATGCAAGAGAACAATGAATTTCTTTGATATTTGAGCCCCTGAATTTGGAGATCTTTGGTTTTTTTTTTTTTAACATAAATATTTTTATTCAAAGTTAGTTTTTCAAAACAAAAGTTAGAAGAGTGGTACCGTTTTACATTTTTGCAAATCTTTTTTATATCTGACTTAGCAGAAGACAGCTGGATTCGCTGCTCTGCGTCTTCATTCAATACATTGCTTTGGTTGAAGGAAAAAAAGAAAAACTGGCCTTTTACAGACATGCAGCCAGAAAAGGAACTTCGTGAACCTCCTGAAAGTGTTTCCATTACTCCTGCAAGTCCTCAGCACACACTTTGAGAATCACTGCAGTAAATTAACCCTCCTCTTAACGACTAAGAGATTGAAGTAGTGTTAGAACTGGCAGTTCCGTCCACGGCCAAGGCATTTTAAACAAATTACAAAGGGTGGTGGTGGAGAAGGGAAACCTGAATTCTCCCTTTAACTCTAAATGACACTGATTTCCAATTTGAGTTCACACATTACTCCACTGCCAGCCAAGATAACATATTAATTTTTTTTCAAGTTAACTTTTCTAAACTAAACTGAGAAAGCGACACGTCATACACAAAGTTAACACCTGTACAGCGTTCTCACAATTTATAAGACCTCTTTCTGTGCCCAGATGATCCTGTTTAGTCCTTGGCAGCCACTTCACAGAGGAGGAAGAGTTCAGAGCAGA
>NW_011495076.1:1954061-1961646 GCF_000754665.1 Bison bison bison
CACGGCCAAGGCATTTTAAACAAATTACAAAGGGTGGTGGTGGAGAAGGGAAACCTGAATTCTCCCTTTAACTCTAAATGACACTGATTTCCAATTTGAGTTCACACATTACTCCACTGCCAGCCAAGATAACATATTAATTTTTTTTCAAGTTAACTTTTCTAAACTAAACTGAGAAAGCGACACGTCATACACAAAGTTAACACCTGAACAGCGTTCTCACAGTTTATAAGGCCTCTTTCTGTGCCCAGATGATCCTGTTTAGTCCTTGGCAGCCACTTCACGGAGGAGGAAGAGCTCGGAGCAGAGAGACCACTCGCCCAAAGATCACCATCAGCAGCCAGGCTGTGGACCAGGCTTCCTCGAGACCAAGCGACGTGCTCGCAGGACGATCCTGCTTTGGCTCTGATGAACATCTCACTTTCAAAACCTGGCCTTCCACCCTAGAAAGGGGCGGGAGGGCTCTTTACTTGCATTCACTTTTTGCACATACACAAGAGACAGCGTCTGTTCTAGAATCCAACTGGATTTTATTTGACACAGAATACAGTATGGCTTGCCAGAATAGCAAACTGAAAAGACAAAGCAGAAGAGACACGGTTCTATCTAATTTATAATTAAGTAACAGGAGGGCAAGTCATTCAGTGGATAACAAAAAAACAGTTGAGCTTGATCGAAGAATTCTCTTTTTCTAGTGCCCATACTTTTGGAATTCCCACTCTCTGTTGTCCAACGGACACACCTGCCGTGTTTTGAGCCAGCGAGAGACGCAGTGGAAGTGAAAAGCATGGTTACAGACGCCCCACGCCACGGTGCACTCTTCAGAAGTAGCGGGCGCCTGGTTGGCTTGACATTCTATGCAAAGATCCATAATGTGGTTCCTGCAGATGGCACAGTTATCAACCACAATATCCCAGGCCCAGAGGGCTACTGCATTCCACTTTTTCACTTCAAAGCGCTTCTTGCCCGCGCCGCTGTTGGTGCCGCTCGGGGTATCCACATCCATCGCTGTCGCCATTTTGGAAACACACCTGGAGATCTTTGTTACACCAGTTTTACTTATATTCCAACTAATGTAGACAGGAGTAGGAAATTGAATGATACACAAATATGTATATTAAATATAATAGGAGATTGAAATAAATAATATAAAAATACATATTGTGTTGTTCAGTCACCAGTCATGTCTATTTGTAACCCCATGAACTGCAGCATGCCAGGCCTCCGTGCCCCTCACTGTCTCCCAGAGTCTGCACAAGTTCGTATTCATTGCATCAGTGATGCCATCCAGCCATCTCATCCTCTGACACCTTCTTCTCCTTTTGCCCTCAGTCTTTCCCAGCATTAGGAACTTTTCCAATGAGTTAGCTGTTTGCATCAGATGGCCAAAATACTGGAGCTTCAGGTTCAGCATCAGTCCCTCCAGTGAATATTCAAGGTTGATCTCCTTTAAAGATTAATTGGTTTGAACTCCTTGCTATCCAAGGGACTTTCAGGAGTCTTCTCCAGCATTGATTCTTTGGCATTCTGCCTTCTTTATGGTCCAGCTCTCACAACTGTATGTGATCACTGGGAAGACCATAGCCTTGACTGTATGGCCCTTTGTTGGCAGAGTAATGTCTCTGTTTTTCAACACACTGTCTAGGTTTGTCATTGCTTTCCTGCTAAGAAGCAACTGTCTTCTGATTTCATGGCTGCAGTCACCATCCGCAGTGATTTTGGAGCCAAGAAGAGGAAATCTGTCACTATTTCACCTTTACCCCTTCTATTTGCCATGCAGTAATGGGGCTGGATGCCATGCTGCTGCTGCTGCTAAGTCACTTCAGTCGTGTCTGACTCTGTGCGACCCCATAGACGGCAGCCCACCAGGCTCCCCCGTCCCTGGGATTCTCCAGGCAAGAACACTGGAGTGGGTTGCCATTTCCTTCTCCAAAGCATGAAAGTGAAAAGTGAAAGTGAAGTCGCTCAGTCGTGTCCCACTCTTAGCGACCCCATGGACTGCAGCCTTCCAGGCTCTTCCGTCCATGGGATTTTCCAGGCAAGAATACTGGAGTGGGGTGCCATTGCCTTCTCTGTGGATGCCATGATCTTGGTTTTTTTAATATTTAGTCTTAAGCTGGCTCTTTCAGTCTCCTCCTTAACCCTCATTAAGAGACTCTTTAGTTCCTCTTCTCTTTCTGCCATTAGAATGGTATCATCCACATATTTGAGGTTGTTGATACCTATACAAATATGTATATTATTATTTAAATAAATATTTATTTTTTATAACATCCTAAAATAGAGTACTACTGTTAGGAAAAACATGATAAAGGATATTAATGTTAAACACCCACCCAAATTCACATGTTGAAGTCCTAAGCTCCAGTGCCTCAGAATGCAACCTTGTTTGAAAATAAAGTCAGGGCAGAAGTGATTGGTTAAGTTAAAATGAGGTCTATTTAGGGTGGGCCCTAATCCAACATGACTGTTGTCTAATTTCCCTATTAGTCACTTGGCTGGTGTCTAGTTAGACACAAACATAAAGATGAACAGAGGGAGATGATATGAAGGGACACAGTCATCTATAAGCCAAGGAGAAGACCTGGGACAGATGCTTCCTCACAGCCCTCAGAAGGAACCAACTTTGCCAGCATCTTCATTTTGGAATTCCAGCTTCCAGAATTGTGAGACAATCAATTTCTGCTGTTTAAGCCACCCCATTTACAGTGCTCATCTGTGGCAGCCCTAGCAAACTAATCCACCTGTGTGTGTTCAGCTTCTCAGCTGCATCCAACTCTTTATGATCCTATGGACTATAGCTTGCCAGGCTCCTCTGTCTGTGGGATTCTCCAGGCAAAGATACTGAAGTGGGTAGCCATTTCCTACTCCAGGGATCTTCCCGAACCAGGGACTGAATCCCTGTCTCTTGCGTCTCCTGCACTGTAAGTGGATTCTTTACCTGCTGAACCACTGAGGAAGTCCAGACTAATCTACCTGTGACTCAACGATTCCTTGTATAGGTGTATGTCTACAGAAACTCTCACAAGAGCATACCAGAAGTTACACAGAAGGATGAAGCATTGCAACAATGAAATATTGGATATTCATCAATAAGAAAATAAATATTATACATAAAGTATGTTAACATAGTGGAAAACTCTACCACAGAACAACGATAGCATCACAATACGGATTAAAATATGTAAAAATTTTAAAGTTCACGTCCAAAATTATTGTTAAATAAAATTTTAAAATAAAATAAAATACAGGTTGAGAAAAAGTATTTGTGAAATAAGACAGCAAATGGATTTTTATTCTTTTTGCTATGAAGAGTTTTTATAAACAATGACAAAAAGGTAAGTACTTCCATACAAGGGACAAGACACAGCAGCACTTTGAAGAAAAATGTAAATAACAAATAAATGTAGGAAAAAAATATTCATTATCACTAAAAACAAACAAATACAATCTTACATCAGCAGAAACCAAAAAGATTTAAAATCTTAACTTTGCAAAGATTAGTAGCCCACCAAACTCCTCTGTGCATGAGATTTTCCAGGTAAGAATAGTGGAGTGGGTTGCCATTTCCTTCTCCGGGAGACCTTCCCAGTCTAGGGATCGAACCCACAGCTCCTGCTGCGTCTCCTGCATTGCAGGTGGATTCTTTACCGCTGAGCCACCAGGAAAGCCCATTCCCAAGTGGCTCAGTGGTAAAGAATCTGTCTGCCAACACAGGAGACGTAGGTTTGTATCTGAGTATGCAAAGATGAGATATTAATCAATGCCAGTGAAATGTGAGGTCAACTTATTTGAAGGACAGTTTTACAGTGTTAAAAACAACTAAAATGTGGAAACCTTTTTGTCCTCCAATATGAATATATCTTAAAATAATAAGAAGGTAACTCAAAGAGGTAATCACCCTTGTTCATAATTACCATGAAGTTGTCAATGCAGACTAATCAGAAACAGCTTTTAAATGGCTAGTATATTAAAAAAATGTTTTTAATTGAAAGAAATTGCTTAATAGAATTTTGTGGTTTTCTGTCATACATCAACAAGAATCAGCCATAGGGACACCCATGTCCCCTCCCTCCTGAATCTCCCTCCCATCTCCCTCTCCATCCCACCCTTCAGCCTGTTACAGAGTCTCTGTTTGAGTTCCCTGAGTCATACAGCAAATTCCCATTGGCTATCTCTTTTATATATGGTATCATAAATTTCCACGTTACTCTCTCCATATGTCTCCCCTTCCCCCTCTTCCCCTTATAGGTCTGTTCTCTATGTCTGTTTCTCCCATGGCTGCCCTGAAAATAAATTCATCAGTGCCATCTTTTTAGATTCTGTATATATGTATCAGTATACGATATTTATATTTCTCTTTCTGACTTACTTCTCTCTATATAATAGGCTCTAGTTTCGTCCACCTCATTAGAACTGATTCAAATGTGTTCCTTTTTACAGCTGAGTAGTATTCCATTGTATGTATATACCACAGCTTCTTTATCATTCATCTGTTGATGGACATCTAGGTTGCTTCCATGTTCTAGCTATTGTAAATAGTGCTGCAATAAACACGGGTACGTGTGTCCTTTTCAATTTTGGTTTCCTCAGGGTATATGCCAACGAGTGGGAATGCTGGATCATATGATGGTTTTATTCCTATCTTGTTAAGGAATCTCCATACTGTTTTCCATAGTGGCTATATCAGTTTACATTCCCACCAGCAATGCAAGATGTTCCCTTTTCTCCACACCCTCTCCAGCATTTATTGTTTGTAGACTTTTTGATGATGGCCATTCTGACCGGTATGAGGTGGTATCTCATTGTAGTTTTGATTTGCCTTCCTCTAGTAATGAGTGATGTTGAGCACCTTTTCATGTGCTTGTTAGCCATCTGTATGTCTTCTTTAGAGAAATGTCTTCCCATGGTTAGTATATTTTTAATCTAAATAAATACTGATGCATCCTTAAACTATCCAGTATTGCTATTTATCGTTCCCAATATATTTTTTCTATTTTTTCAAAGGAAGCATATAAGGCAGTAATCAGTTTATAGGGTAGGGTCTTCACTGGAGGATGAGGAACTTTTGGTGACAAACATAACAGCCTGGCTTAGCACAGTGAAGGGGCACCTGTGTCCTCCAGACACGGAAGTGGGTGGGGGGCCACCCTTCAGTCAATTGCAGAGGGACAACTACTCCCTTGGTTTGACAGAGGGGTCCTTTTACCTGGCAGATATGCTCTGCATGGAGAAAGGACTGGAGTGAACCAATTTAGTTGGGGCTAAAACGTTGGTTTTTAGTTTTTTCAGTATATTTGAAGCATTTCAAAATTGAAAGAGCTTTAAAGGCGCTATAACAGAAAGGCTCCAATTTTAAATAACAACTCAAAACTTCAAAAGCTAGTAATAAACTTTATAAGCTAAGTGTAAGATCTCTATGAAGAAAACCAGAACACCTAGCAAGAAGCTTAAAAGAAGATGGTCAAAATGAAATCTGAGGCTGAAGCCTGACATATAAAATAGATGCTAATATTTGTTGAGCAAACAGATAACAGACTCCGTTTATCAGGCACGAATTTATGCCAGACACCCCGCAAAGTGCTTCATACACATTGTCCCAGTTAATCCTCTAATGCTCCAGCAAAGCATGGGTTACCAGAATCCCTGTTTTACATAAGAGGACACCATGGAAGACTGAGGTTCTCTGTTTAAGATCAGAGAACCAGGAAGTCCTGGTTTGTAGCTCAGGAATGCCTGGCTCCAGAACTAGGATCTTCACCCCACTGTAAAACCTGTCTCATTTAAGTGGGGTGGAGTCCTGCCTCTTGACACCCTCATAGACCCTAGGAATAAGGAACTATATCTGCTAAGATAGGAAAACAGTACAGCTCTGTAAAAACTTGGTTGATTCAATGTTTCTTGTATTCTGTTCTGTATCATCTAATTTTTTAATTTTAAATTGCAACCAGTGTCTTTGGTGCTAACCAGTGTAGAGGTGGCAGAAAGAAACAGGTGAAAGGATCTCAAGGGAAAGATGAGATAGCAGTAAAGAGAGGGTGCTCCATCCTCCTATAGGGACTGCTTCTGGGGCTAATCCTTGAAGGCTTTGTGGTTCAGTTTTGTAAGTGATTTCCTGCCCCCAAAAGAGGGTAAGAAATTCTGGAATCCAACTCCCTGAGATTCAAGTCTCATTTCTTCCTCTTGGTAGATGTATGAACTCAGGAAAGTTATTCGGCATCTCTGGGCCTCAGTTTCTTTATCCTCATAAGAGACTTGTCAGGGCTAAATGAGGTATTGCATGAATAGTGTATGATTCAGAATTTAGCATATGATACACCCAAATTATGTCTTACTCATCATCATCATTGTCATCATGGTCACATTACCATCATTCTCTGAACCTAGCAGCCACCCCAAGAACCTCAACTCCTAAGACTTCCTACTGCTCTGAACACATAGCCTCAACTTAACTGAGTTCCCCTCAGCAAGTGGCAACAATAGACCAGGGCCCTGGGAAATGCCCACTCCATCAGGCTCTTTCTCCCAAACCCAGGGCTGAGAATTGTTTGTGGAAGCCTGAATGAGAGACTGATGACTCAAGATAAGATAGGCAATCAGCTTGGACTCACCACTGCAGACTTCTGGTCTACTTGTAAAATGAGTCTTGTCATTTATTTGACAGTCCCCAGGATTTCACACAGGGAGAGGGACAAATAAAGTCAAGCCCCCCAGTGGAATGTTGCTGATAGCCTCAAGTGAGGAGTTGGGTGTTCTGGGGGCCCCCAAGCTTGGGCAGCCCCTCAGTTTCCTAGTCATCTCGAAGCCCACCATTCATTTCAGTCAGTGTTTATAGAGTACCAACCATGAGAGGCAGGTCCAGGTGGTTTTCCTCTTTAAAGACCAGCGAAATATTTGCACTTCAAATGTATTTAATGTGGTTTCAAAAATTTAACTCAGAGCAGAAGTATCCCATCGGTACACCTCTAGCCACCAGCTGCCCTTTAGTCATCTGTTCCTTAAGTGGTATGGGAACACAGACTTGGGCAGCAAAGATCTAAGTTCAGAGGCTGACTCGGCTGCTCTGAGCCCATTTTCTCCTCATTCTGCTACCAGTTTTGCAGGCTTGTGATGGTTAAATGAGATTGTGCATAAAGCATCCAGGAATGCATGCACCTCATTAAATTAATCCTAAAGAAAATAACTGGTAAAGCAGAGGATCCTCCAGCCACTTTATCTTCTTTATATAGAGTGTTTTTATGTATTAGGTCTCTCAGAATTCAGATACCACAGTCAGGGGAGGGAGGCCCCGTCCAGTCACAGCATATGGCAGGCCTGCCACGCCAGCGTATGGCCTGGGCCTTTGCAGCTGCTTGTCTGTGAATGTCTTCCCCACCCACTTATGCTGCAGGTGCGGTTCACTTCACGCAGTATTCTCAGCACCTAAAACTAGGACCTGGCATTGTGCGGTCACCTCAGTCTATATCTGCTGAGGGAGAGGTCAAAGAATGAATGAAAGAAAACAGAAAACAGTGAGAGGGGGGAAGTTTCCTATTGTTCAACTACAGCTTGATGCTTATTCTTCAAGATCCAGATCAACATCGTC
>NW_011495076.1:1961746-1963881 GCF_000754665.1 Bison bison bison
CTCTTTTTAACTTTCCTGGCTCCCTCATCTTTTCCCTTCCTCCCACCATGCCTTCCAGGTCTCTCCTCTCCTTCACTCCCATCTCTCCTTTTCCCATGATAGAATGGATATCTCTTGGTCTCCTTCATCTTAGAAAATCTACAGACGGAATGTAAATGAGATGGAATGCACTGGACATGGTTAACACAGCAGGGGTAAATGCAATGCCCTCCAATCCCTGAGCCATTGCCAATGGGATCCATTTGACTATAGAATGGCTGGCTCTTCCTCATGCCAAAAAAAACAGAGTAGCAGAGTGGGACAAAAGAACATGCATCTGGATGCAAGCCTAGAAACAAAGGGTAGAGTCAACTTACAGAGTGCACTTCAGAAAGTTTAAAGGGAGAGAGAGAAGAGGTATTACTATGAAGGGCCTGCTGTGACCACCCAGCAAGGCAGAGAGCATGAACAGCATTTTTGTCCAATAAATCAGTGCTTCTCAATGCTGTGTGCACAGGTGTTAGCTGGAGATTTTGTCAAAATTCAGATTCTGCTTTGGTAGATCTAGGGTTGGGCCTGAGATGCTATACTTCTAACAAGCTCCCAAGTGATGGTAGTGCTCCTGGTCCAGGAATCACACTTTGAGGACCCAAAGTTTAATGCAAAAAGCCCTAAAAAGTTTTCCTGGCATGTTCTCTCTCATCTTTTTAAAGATGTGAACAGGCCACCCAACAGAAATTGAAAGGCTTTGAACAGCCTGGTGTCCAAAGGGATTCTCTGGTCATCCCCCACACACCTCTTCTTACAGCCTTTGCCTGGACACTCCCCAACATAGGGCAGCCTCCTCCAGGCAGCCTAGGCTGACGGGGGATTAGGAATTCCAAGAGCTCAATTTTAAACCTCTAGCTTGATCCCCAGAACCACATATAGCTCCCGCAGCATAGATGAGGGCAGCCATAAAACGTCATCCTCAGGCTTCCTTCAAAGAACGCTTAAGCCATACGGAATTTAATTTCACTGTCCATTCTCCCTTCTAGATAGGTGATTTAAGAGCATGTTTGTAGATACTTCTGCCTCTTTTTGCCCTCCTTTACCCCAACACACACAACCAGTAGACACTGAGCACTTGAGGAAATGATTATTTCCTTAGTCTCAAAGTTTTTAACATAGTAGGTACTTGGTAAATGTTTGTTGAACTAATTAACAAAAGTCTTGACTTTTTTTTCACTACTTGAGCTAATCAAATTAGATTTTCTTAAGGCAGTCAAATTGCTTTTGCATGACAGCACAGGTTTTGTGAGCTTCAGTGGTTTTACTGAAGATAACTGGCAAGGAGAAGAAAAGAAACAAAAACCGTGGTTCCTGGAACAAACTGTAATACAAGTTGCTCACAGTGTGAGGTGAACAGGATTGGATTAGCCTATTTAAAAGATCACAGAATTCAGAACTAGAAGATATCTTAGACACTGCCTAATCCTCAAATGACAAATTCCTGACAGGAAACAAGTCATTTTTCTCCATTCATTCCATTCATGTGCATGTGGCAGACATCACTAATCAATCATGGTACTTTCCCTGATAAATGTAGATGTGACTTCAGAAACCTAAGGGGTTTTTGTTTTTGTTTTGTTTTGTTTTGTTTTTTGGTTATTATTCATTTAAACGTTGGGTTTAAATGTAATACTGGTTTTCTTCACCTGTCCACTGGTGAACCCTTATGCTTCTTAGCATATCCATCTGAGCACCTGCTTTGTAGTTCTCTTATAAAATTGTACCTCCAGTGTCTCTTTGCCTCCACAAATCATGACTCAGGCTGAACTGTCTTGAGTTAAGGTAAGAGAGGCAGCACACATATGCATGAGAGAGCTCACACTTCACTGTGCAGAGTATCATGAGGCCTGGGATTGCATCTCGTTCATTCATTCATTATTGATGAAATATTTATAAGACCAGGCACTGGTTTGACCTGTGTTCACCTCTGTATCATAAGCGCCTAAAGTACGTGTTTATTCTTGCATAAATGATGGATGGATAGAAGAATAAATGCTTGAATAGTTACCTCTCATAGAATGATGCCTGGTAGTCCTTAGCAAGGACACTCTTCTTCCACCTCTTGCTAATGCTCAGAAAGATCATTTTCTTTCTTTTTTAATTAA
>NW_011495076.1:1963981-1990980 GCF_000754665.1 Bison bison bison
ATAATTCTTTTTTAATTAATTCATTTATTTTAATTGGAGGCTAATTACTTTATAATATTGTAGTGGTTTTTGTCATACACTGACATGAATCAACCATGGGTGTACATGTGTCCCCATCCTGAACCCCCTCCCACCTCCCTTCCCATCCCATCCCTCTGGGTTGTCCCAGTGTGCTGGCTTTGAGTGTGCCCTGTTTCATGTATCGAACTTGGACTGCTCATCTATTTCACATATGGTAATATACATGTTTCAATGCTATTCTCTCAAGTCATCCCACACTCACTTTCTTCCACAGAGTCCAAAAGTCTATTCTTTACATCTGTGTCTCTTTTTGCTGTCTCACATATAGGGTCATCATTACCATCTTTCTAAATTCCATATATATGAGTTAATATACCGTATTGGTGTTTTTCTTTCTGACTTACTTCACTCTGTGTAATAGGTTCCAGTTTCATCCACCTCATTAGAACTGATTCAAATGCATTCTTTTTAATGGCTGAGTAATATTCCACTGTGTATATGTACCACAGCTTTCTTATCCATTTATCTGCCGATGGACATCTAGGTTGCTTCCATGTCCTGGCTATTGTAAACAGTGCTGTGATGAACATTGGGGTACATGTGTCTCTTTCAAATCTGGTTTCCTCAGTGTGTATGCCCAGCAGTGGGATTGCTGAGTCATATGGCAGTTCTATTTCCAGTTTTTAAAGGAATCTCCACATTGTTCTCCATAGTGGCTGTACTAGTTTGCATTCCCACCAACGTGTAAGGGGGTTCCCTTTTCTCCACACCCTCTCCAGCATTTATTGTTTGTAGACTTTTGGATAGCAGCCATTCTTTTTTTATACTGAGCACACTCTACGCACAGCCTCACATGCAAGGAGTCCCCAAGGGCAGCTCTCACTTGGTTGAGAGGCACTTCTAAACGTGTTTTAATCTGTGCCTTCTAGGCTCCATTCATTCAACTAGATTGTTTCTGTGGATGGAACTGGTCTAGGTTCTGTCCTTTACTATTTATGTAAAACGCTATCTTAGATCTTCTACATAAACATCTTATTTAATCTCAAGCACAGTTGGACAAGGCAGTTATCATGAGTCTATTTTATAGTGGAGGAAATGGAAGCTCAGAAAGGTCATTTAATTTGCTCAGGCTGACACAGTTGCAGAGCAAACGGTGAGCTCTGTCTGCCTGACTCACAAGTCTGACCTTTTGCAAAGGGGGCTATGGCTAGTTGGTGCCACAGAACTCACGGTAATCCGACCAGTTGTACCAAGAAGACAAGGATTTCTGCATTTGTGATCATCTGCTTACATAAAGAGTAATTCTCCCCACAGCTGGTGAGGAGGGGCCTGGCCTTTGCTGCTCCTGTTTGTCCATTGTTCCCGGATGTCTCTAAGTCCTCCAGAGCGGAAAGGCTAGGCTGGTCAATCCTGCATAAAGGGACAGTGGAGGGAGGGGCTCCTTTCAGGTATTACCCAGTTAAGGATTTACTGAGGATAAAAAAAGAGCAAGAGCAGATCTGTGCCCCATCTTTACCCACCTGCCCCACCCCAGCCGTCAGTGCCAGAGGCAGCAGCTGCAGTCTGGGAATGACCCAGGCACCGCTTGTCACCTCCTGGCCCTGGAACACCCCCCAGGCCTCATCCAGCCCTTGGCTGCCTGGACTGTCAGCTAAAGCTTGGGGGCACTGGGAAAGCCCCACTTTGTGTAATTGTTTAATTATCATGTCAATGTAGATTCATTAGTATGGCAGCTGTCATTGCAAATAGGGGAGGAGGGGGCTCCAGAGCCCCTAGGGTCAGCCTAATTGATGTAGTGAACAGAATACTGTATTTACTCAACAATGGTTTGGGTTTCCCTTCTGACCTGGGAAGGGCATCAGTGCTTACCGGGAATCAATAGCAGCTGAATTTTCTTCCACAGAGATGGGACTCTCTCTCTCAGATCCATGGGTTAACCCCTCCAGGCTCTTCCTGAGAATAGACAGGCATCCTCACTGCTTTGAGAGGCTGCAGTCCTTTACTTCTCCCAGGTCAGAAGAGATGTGGGTGTGAGAGTGGTAGAATTACATTCCTCCCTTAACAGAAGTGTTGACTAGGTTCTATTTAATTTTGATTTCCACAAAGGTCTAGTTCAGGGTATAGAATGGCCTAATGTTTAAAAAAATGTTTGTAGAATGAGTAATAACTTGCTTTTATTGAATACTGACTGTGATAGACACTGCCCCAAGATTTTACAGTTAATATAGCGGGCTTCCCAGGTAGCTCAGCAGTAAAGAATCAGCCTGCCAATGCAATAGATGTGGGTTTGATCCCTGGGTCAGGAAGATTCCCTGGAAGAGGAAATGGCAACTCACTCCAGCGTTCTTGCCTGGAAAATCCCATGGACAGAGGTGCCAGGCAGGCTACATTCCATGGGGTCTCAAAGAGTCAGACACGACTTAGCAACTAAACAACAACAACAACAACAAATGAACTTATAATTCTCACAGTAACCCTCTGAGAAGCACGGTTCTTGCTATTTATTGCTATGTAACTATTATAACTTCCTGTAGTGGCTGAAAACAACAATTTGTTGCTATTATATCTCATGACTCCATGGGTCAGGTATTTGGACAAGGTACAGAAGGGAAGACTTACATCTGCTCCATAATGTCTAGGCCTCAGGGTAACTCCAAGTCTTGGGGGTATTACAGCTAGAGGCTGTCTGGGTCTCTATCTCTGCCCCAAATCCACAGCATCTTAAAGTGGCTAGCCTGGGCTTCCTCACAGCACGACAGCCTCTTCTGTGGCAGTTTGGGCTGCATGAGGCCAAAGCAGAACCTGACAATCCTCTTAAAGACTAGGCTTGGGGGATTTCCCTGGTGGTCCAGTGGTTAAGAATCCACCTTACAATGCAGGAGACACAGGTTCAGTCCCTGGTCAGGGAACTAGGATCCCACTAAGCATGTACACCGCAGCAACTGAGCCTATATCACAGCTGGAGCGTATGTGCACCATAACAAAAGACCCCTATATGACGCAACAAAGACCCGTGTGCCACAGCCAGGCTGAAGCAGCCAAATAAATAAGTAAATAAAGAGCCTGGAACTGGCATCTGACACTTCACTAGACCTTATTGGTCAAAATAATCACAAGCCAGCCCAGATTTAAGAAGAGGAGAAATAGGTGGCAGCTCTTGAGTAGAAAAGTATCAAAGACTTTGCAGCCATCTCCAACGCACCATAGAGACTATGATTATTTCCAAATACAAATGAGGAAACCAAGACCTAGGGAGGAGAGACTGGCTGACTCTTCTGTGTCACACAGCCAGTAAGTGGGGGCACTATGGGCTGGATGCAGGAAGTCCAACTCTGGAGCCCTTAATTGCTGCAGATCTACTCACTCCCTTCCTCAGGCCTTGGCTCCATATAAAGTAAGAGAGTTGGGCCATGTTGTTATTATTTCAGAAGTCCCCTCTCACTTAAGTAGTTTCTAATTCTTAGCCACAAAGAAAATAATCTCACCCTGCATTTATGCTTATACTGCTTTGGGGCACAAGTGGTTGAACTGTCCCTTTCTAATTTGAAATTTCTCAAGAATTTTAAAACATGAGTTAAGTATCCAGAGGTTCCTCCGAAAAGTCAAATCAAGGAGCAGCCAATTTGTAAGTACTTGAGTTACAGGGAATATGATGCTCAGGTCTTTACAAGAAATCCACTCACAGACTTAGAGAATGAGCTTATGGATACCAGTGGGGAAGGATATAGAGGGAAGGGATATTTAGGGAGTTGGGATGGACATGTACACATTGCTATGTTTAAAATGGATAACCAACAAAGTCCTACTAAATAGCACAGGGAATTATGCTCAGTGTTAGATGGCAGCCTGAATGAAAGTGAAGTCTGGGGGAAAAAAGACATTTATGTATGTATGGCTGAGTTGCTTTGCTGTGTACACTCCAATATAAAATAAAATAGTTTTTTTTTTTTTTTTTAAAAAAAGAAACCCATGGGTCCTGGGGCTGATATTCATCTACTAATTCTTCCCCACAGATGTTTTAGCCCCAGAAAGTGGGCTCCTCAACTTCTCTCAGGCTTTGATATATAACCTCAAAACCATTCCTGAGTTGTGACTAGACTCATGGATTTTTCAAGTCTTCTTAAGAGAAGGAAGCAGACTAAAGAGACTAAACTCCTTTTTGTGAAGAAGAGAAATTGTCCTGACAGCTCTAGGCTGCTAAACATCCCAAGCTGATCAGGCTCCCGAGGAATGAGGTTGCAAAGGCTGGTTGTTGGGGTTGGGCATGGGAGGGGTGTCATGCAATGGGTCTAGACCAAGAACTGGAAGACAGTTTTGGCTTACAGAGGACAAACTGCCTATGTGACCTTGGGCAAGACATTTAACCTCTCTGTGGCATGGTTTCTTCATCAGTAAAGAAAGGAATTTGATCAAGCCCAGGAGGACAGATAGGTTTCATCATTGGTGCCAACTTCACTGAATGAAAGCGGCTCACAAAAAGGCCTGTGTGGAGGGTCCTTGCACTGTGCCGAGAGTGGCCTGTGACAGGAAGCTCTTTGGAGTTGGAGTGAGCAAGAGATGCCTGAGTTCAAATCCCAGATCCTCCATATAGTAAATGTGTGATCCTTGAAAACTGTCCTAAATTTTTTGAAATCACTTTTTATCTGCTAAACAGGAATCATGAGGCTTTTCTTCATAGAATTGATGGTGACCTAATTGAGACAGCCTGGAAAAACCTTTCAACCCAGAGCCAGGCACAACATATGTGTTCAATAAAGGTTCATTGAATCTGAAATCTGAGCACCACTGGGATATACAGTGACAGGCAGGGAGGCCTTTAGTTACTTAAATGTCCTGTCAAATGTAGCAAAACCCATATCTTAATAGTCTGTGCCATTTTAGATCAACCTTAAGGCTGTGTTTAATGCTGTAAGCATGATGGAATATGGAAAACATAAAGTAAATGTACTTTTCTAAAACATGGACATGATACTTATCTACAAAATGAGTAAAAATGACCATTAAATGAGAAAAAATGTAAAACACTAGTGCGCAGCAGGTGCTTGACAATGGTGGGCATGGAGAGATTAGAACTCTTAACCTCACCCAACACTGGAAGACAGAGAATAGAGAAAAACATGGATAAGCAACATAGAAAAAGCCTTAGCTTCATCTTCTACTCCTCACTAAAACTGCCCCTATGAGTAAGTTCCATAAATGTAAACGCAAGTTATGCTGACTCTGAATTTTGGAATGTCGGGTAGGGAAGACAGGGGTCTGATGATGTTATGGTCTAATATTTGGGTAGTTCAGTCGGTAAAGAATCTGCCTGCAGTGCAGACCAGGGTTCGATTCCTGGGTTGGGAAGATCCCACGGAGAAGGAAATGGCAAACCACTCCAGTATTCCACGGGAAATGGAAATCCCATGGACAGAGGACCCTGGCAGGCTATAGTCCATGAAGTCATAAGTGTTGGACATGACTTAGCAACTTTCAAATTTAGTCCATTAGGTATGCAAGAGAATGGACATTCTTCATGGTGCCACTTCAACAATTATACTTTGATATCATGTAGAGCATGCTCACAATGTTCCAGGCACTGTGCAGTGTGCTCTGGATGGGCATTGGCGTATTTAATCCCCACAATAAACCACTAAGGCAAGTTCTTCTACTATCCCCATTTCCCAGGATGGCACAGAGAGGTTTGGAAATGCCGAAGGTCACACAGCTATGACATTTTAGGGAAATGACCCAGGGTAGGAAGACCCGCTAACCTAAGCCTGGGAGCCCTCCACAGTGGTGGAGCCAGCCATTCCTATGTTCAGCCCCAGCGCTTATTATTCTCATGACCTTGGGCAAGAGATGGACTAATCTTTTCAAGACTCAGTCTCCTCATCAATAAAGTGGGGATACTAATCATCGTAATCCCTGTCTTGTTCTCCTATCTTGAAGACTGGGTTAAATGATGTACGTGATAAGATGAGCATTGTGCCTGGCACAAAGTAGTTGGTTGATTATTGTCAGATTGAAGTAGAAGCGAAGTGGAGTCGCTCAGTTGTGTCCGACTCTGAAAGCCCGTGGACTGCAGCCTATCAGGCTCCTCCATCCATGGGATTCTCCAGGGAAGACTACTGGAATGGGTTGCGGAGTATTGTATCCTCTTTAAATGCAGTATTTCACTGCATTACCAGCCACACTGAAATCATTACAAGGGATCTGGGAACTAAGGAGGCCTCAGAAATTTAAATCAGTGTCTGTTAATGCTTAATTACATGGTGCAGTTTCATGTGTGTGTTTGTGTGTATACACTTCTTTTTCACAAAAGTATGATTTTTCAGTCACAGAAAAGCCTCCCTATGCTTGGGGTTTAGTGTTGAGGTGAAAATCTAAAATGATCCAGGGAGTTTAAGAAAAATGATTTATACAAGCATATAAATAATGCCCATAATTTAAAGCTCAGTATTTCTTTTACTCATATTCTGTGTGTTCATCAGTTTGTCTCCCCAAACTGCCTTTTTGTTTCATGAGACAGCACTCCTCACAAATTAGGTGTAACTTTGGATGATTTGCTGACCCTCACTGACCAGGGTCTCCCTTTCTCCCCTACCTATAACATTCACTTTGCATCATAACCAAATGCAGCCTCCCCATTGCTCCCCCACCTTCCGTTGGGAATGATCTCTTTATCAATAATCCGACCCCTGGAAGCCCAGTGGGCGACTCTTTAGTGCCCCCGACACCAATGCAGATGGGGGTTTCGGATCCCCAGTGTAATCCCAGCCTGAAATGTTACCAGGAGCCCTACGGCTCTTCAATTACCTTCCTTGGCCTGTCAAGACCACAGCATCTCAAATTCAGTTAGCTGGTCTTTGGGTCTCAGCCAAGGCCCAGCCTCTGCTCCTAATGACAGCCAGCTGAGGGGACACTGAGAGGGGCTAAATTCAATTTGCAGCCCTTCTAATGAGATTAAGGGAGCAGGGTTTTTTATTTTCTCCAAAGTTTGCCATGGGCAGGATGAATGATGGCCCAGGGATGAGCTGTCAACGTCAACAAAGGCTCCAAGCTGGGAGAAGGGGGATGGGAGACAAGGATTGGGGAGAGAGAGAGGGAGAAATTTTCCAGACAGAGCCAAGGAGCTCTAAGTGAATCGCCCAGCAGGTGACAATGTCTGGCTGGCAGAGTGTCACTCTGTGGACAGGATGCTGTCAAGAATGAATCTGGAGGAAAGGTAAATGTCAATCATAAGCAATATTCCCAAGTAGAATATTTTTCCCTTGCTTCTGAATTCTTTCTCACCCTCTTTGACTTTCCAAACGTCATGAAGAAAACTGTATTTCTTAAAATGAGTCAACTTGGAAGTATTTACTCAAATAAAGGAGCAAGGCTCCCACTGGTCTGCTTCCCCGAACAGTCCAGCTTTGGCTGAATGGACCCGTGTGTCTTCTCGTCCGAGAGCTCCCACTGAGCTAGTCAGTTAGGACCTCAGATGCCCACAGTGTGCTGTGACTGGTGGTGAAGCACCAGAAGGTACTTTATCTGATTCAGAGTAATGTCAAGGTGAGCAAAACCCATCTAATGCATGTTTTAGTTAGCACCCGCCTCTGAGTATCAACAGCTTAGTTGCGGGGGTACCCTGAAGAAATGGAGCAGGACATTTTTCTGGGTCCAAACATAGAGGGAAAGCCCTTTAGGAAATCTGAAGAGGAAGAGGCTTTGGTAGTTGGGAGAGACCAAGGAAACTTTGTTTTTAGGATGTAGCCTTGAGCTGTACCCTGAAAGAGGATGAGACCTAGAACGGCTGAGAGAAGGAACTCGGATGAGTCCCTTGTGGCTGCAGGTTTCAGGCTTCTACTTGCAGGCCCAGCTGTGTCCTGTTTCAGGGTCTCTCCTGGTAGAAACTGCAATAGTCCTGCCGTCCCAAGCCTGGATCTCAGGCTCTAAGCACCTTCTTAGATCTCCACAGAGATGGTTCGTACATACAGCACAGCTCCCACCCAGCTTCCTGTCCCACACTCAAACCCTCCATCCACGTGCCAGTCCTGTACCAGATCCCAGCTGTGACCCTGATGCCTAGAGTTGCCTGGATTTGGTTTCACGTACTTTGTCTCTTGTTCACTTGCTACTGTCTGAAGTCCTGTTCCTAGTAGACTGGTAACTGAGGACCATGACATGACTGTCTTTTTCCTACTTCCCTTGAATATGGAAACCAACCCTAACCAAGGCCTTTAGTTAGCTTTAGAACATGTCAACATGAGTTAAAACAGATTATGGGCACATAGCAGACACTCGTTACATGAGTTACATTTCTATTGGCTGAAATGGGCTCATGAGGAAGGTGAACCTTGATTAGACTTGAGGGTAGGAGCAGTTAGACACGAGGCACAATGTGGGAGGAAAGCTCAGAGCCAGGATCATGTTGTTGGTGTTCAGAGAACAGTAGTTTCTCTCCTCCAACTCATTCCTGGTGGCCGAGTTTTGACCTCCATTGCCCACTAGGCCCACAACTGTCTCTTCAGGGCTGGTACCACAGCCTGAACCTGGCCATCAGCCAGATGGACTAGAGGAATCCTACAAATTTCAGAACCCAGAACATCTCAGGGTCATGTTATAGCCAGAACTATCAGAGAATATCTCCCACACAAAACAACCACAAAATTCTCTTGGGGCTTGTGAAGGATTATGTTGGGTTGTTGGGTTTGAGATAAATCGAGTTACTAATCCTACCCAGTACCTTACAAGTTCAATGCTGCTGAGAAATACAACTCTAAGATGCTAGAATTCTGAGCCTGAAAGAGCTCAGTTTTTTAACTAATCATGGCTGCTCTGTTAATGTGTCTTCTTTTATGCTGTGAATTGTTTCTGTATCTTTTCTTCAAGCTTCACTGACTTGTATTAAAATTCCTTGTGAAAAAATCATTCTGTCCTGGGGTGAGGGGGAGGCAGGATTTGTGCCATGAATTGATAGAGACATGAGAAATTCAAGGCAAAGGCCTGGGACTTCCCAACTCAGCTTCACTCTGTCTTGCAGTGGGAAGAGCAGGGTGTTTAGGTCTTAATAAGGAAGCCCTGTCCTGGAAGGTCCTGTCCGGAGGCACTTTGCATGGGCCTGTGAGCCAGCCCCTGTCCCTTTCCTGCCTGAGGCTATGACTGAGATGGAGAAATAATCTGGGAGAAATAGAAAAGATAAAGATGGCAAGGGTTAAGAATCGACAGCTATCAATGTGGATACTTATTAATAAGAAGGAGTCACTAAAGGCCAGTTCCCCAGGAACCATAACTCTCTGCTGCAAAACACATTTTCAATCACAATGGATTTTCACGCCTATTTTTTTTCTCTTTTTTAAAAAATTTATTTATTTGGCTACACCGGGTCTTAGTTGTGTCATGCAGGATCTTTCATTGCTCGGAGCAGGCTCTCTAGCTGTGGGATGGGGGCTTAGTTGCTCTGCAGCATGTGGGAGCCTAGTTTCCCAACCAAGGATTGAACCCACATCCCCTGCATTGCAAAGAGGATTCTTAACCACTGGACCACCAGGAAAATCCCCATATGCCTATTTTCTTATGTGAACCTTACAGCAAGTCTGTGAAGAAGGTATCTTGATCTCCATTTTAAGGTGAGAAATCAGAGGCACCCCAGACTTAAATGAATCGCTTAAGTTCATGCAGGAGTAAGCTTAGGATGCAAGGCCAGGTCTGCCTGATGCCAGATATGGTGCTATGACTATTTCCCTATACTTCATCTTAATACACAACCTGTGTGCATAAGATGGACAGCCCTCCCCATCTCCTCTGACTGCACTCCTGTGCGGAGACCCAGACTCTTCTGTCACCCTCTGATGGTGGGACTGGTGGCCCATTAGGAGAGAATCATCACAGGACAGCTCCCATGTGCCAGCTTTGTGTTGATGAAGAAAGAACCTCACTGCTATTTAGGAGCACACTGAATAAGTGGGCCCTGGAGCCAAGAGCCCTGGGCTGGGCTGCTCAGCCCTGCTGTTGCCAGCTTCTACAGTGATCTTGAGCAAGGGACTTCCTCTCTCTGCATGCCCTCTTGACTCCTTGCCTGTCCTGATGCTCCCAGATTCACATTCTCCAACTGCCCAAACATCCTGAATGGTCACTTAAATCCATTTCTTACTTCCTACAAATTACATTTTGCTTTTGGTCTTCTTATTCTCTTCCTGGCCTTCCCTATTTGCTGTGCCAAGTTCAGTTAACACTCTGGTGTGGTCATAAACATTTCCAATGCAAAAACTCACCCACCCCCAGTGCCTGCTGGGTTTGTTAAAAAATACCCTTTGGGCCCGCCCCTTCCAGGGCGATGCCAGACCAGGGGATGGAGCCCTGGGTCTCTTCACTTTGCGCCACATTATCACAGAAAGGTGGATTAGAAGTTATCTCCGCTCTGCTTTCTCTCAGAGCTCCTTGGCAACACAGCCACCTCGATATAAATACACACTAGAAATGTGCACAGCCTCATACTCACAGTGCAAGCCTTCAGAGGCTGGGGCGGGTCAGAGGCGTGGGGTGGTGCAGCACAGATACTGCCAGGGAGCAAGGACGTCACGTCAGGAGATCCTCAGGAGGCAAAGGGGTGCCAGCCTCACTGCTTCAAGGTCAAAAATGGCACTCATCGAATAGAATGCCTGTGATCTCTGATAATCCTCTGGTGTGCGTGCTAAGTCGCTTCAGTCATGTCCGACTCTTTGTGACCCCTTGGACTGTAGCCCACCAGGCTCCTCTGTCCATGGGATTCTCCAGGCAAGAATACAGGAGTGGGTTGCCATGTCCTCCTCCAGAATTCTCTGGCACCCCATCCCAAATGCTGGAGATCTTTCATCTCTCTAGATAGTGACAGATTTCACAATTGAAGCTTCTTTTGCATTCTTTGCAATTAAACCAAGAGCAGAATCACCTTTCCTTTCTTTGTTTCCCTAATAACTTTTTCTTCCTGGTGTTGCTAATGTTCCATTCAGATTGAAATTCTGTTGCTTTTGATCACTGGTCCTATCAAGATCTAAAAAGAATCAAGGTTAAAATCAAACACAATGAAATTGTGCTTTGGTGTGTAATAATGTGTAACATTTTAGGATTTCACTAATGAAAGGAATTATAAACCAGTTCACTCCTAGCACATGGTTAACAGCTGGTGTCTAAAATAGTATCAAATATTCAGGAAACCATGATTCTCATGGTTAATACTGGTTCAGTAGCATGCCATTTCCTTGCACTGGCCCTGTTCTAGGTAGGACCACAAACTCAACTACCCACAAACATGATTCAAGCACATTTAGGTGATGCATGCTTAAAAAATTGCAAAAAAAAAAAAAAGCTCTCTTTGCTTGGAGGCAAGAGAATAAAGCCCCCCAAATATCTTTCATGTATATGATAGTCCTCTTAAGATTTAGTCATTAGGATCTGTCAGGCATTTCCAAACTACAAAGGACCTGAAAAGAAAATACAATAAAGACATCAGAGACCTAAAATGCCAGGCCAAAGAGAAGAACCAGAAGGAGCAAGATTTGTTCACTGTAAATATTTTAAAACTGTATCCTTATCTTGGTTCAGTGCTGTGTGCTGTCTTGTCTTTGATAATTGTAAATATTTAATGTACTATAGCTCCATCTCCTTACTGATATAGGAAAGATGAATAAATCCATATGCACAGGATGTGTGTTTTCACTTGCTGTGCAGACTGCTTGAAAGAGAGAGGCCTATGAGGGACTGCTGTGGATGGTTGTACCCTGGACAAGGGTGCCTGCCCAGTAGAAGGGTCTGAGAAACAAGCCCCAACCACCCAACTCAGGGGTTGCTGGGTCAGTTCTGAGCTAACAAGTAAAGAGTTCCTTTCTGCAATTAGCTGGGACTGGAGGGTGGTTTGGTTTGGTTTGGTTTTGGTTTTTGCAATTCACAGTTTACTAGTGTGAAGGAAACAGAGCAGATCAGATAGGAAAACTGCTTCTGTTTAATAAAAAGCAAAATCTAGCAACTTTTAAGTCTCAGTATGATTTTCTTTAAAATGAAAGTATAGGAATTTTCCATCTGTTTACTCCTTTAGCAGCCTAGGACCTATCTTGGGACCCGATTTTCTTTGTAAACTGACCAAAAGAAACTTCTGAATCTACTACAAGAGGAAGGAGGGTGAGGCAGTGAGGAAAGAAGGTGGCTCCAGAAACCTGGTTCTCTGAAGACCTTCTATCCGGCATCTGCCCTACTCCTGACACCTGACTTGGTTTGCCCCAGCAGGTAACCAGGTCTCCATTGCCTTCAGTTCCTCCAGCCTTCTCATTATTCCATTCTTGCTCAATTCTGATCCTGCCTCCATGATTCCCTCACTCCAGGGACTGTGGATGCTTTGGTTCTATTAAAGGCAGTCAGTATCACCTATTTTCTAGGTGCTAGCAGAAAAGCAGGCAGAGGAACCCTAGAGATTCTAGCTGGAACCATTGTCAGGAATAGCTTTCTACAGTTACTGTGACCTTGTAAAGAAGAAACCTGGGAAACACCTGTAAGGCCCAAACACTCGACTCACATCTTCGAATTGTAATCATTAAAGGAGGAAGCTTTTGGGAACTCTTAAAGCAAGCAGGGTAGGCAAGGCAGCCTGATGCTGTGCCTAGGAGAGTTGGCTCTGAGGCCAGATGGCCTGAATTCCAACCCATCTCCACAGTTTTAACACAGAGGGATCCTGAGCATGGACTCCAGTGGCCTCTGTCTCCTCATCTCTAAACAGAGAGTAATAGAAGTTCGAGTCTCATTGGATTGTCCTAAGAATTAAGTGTTAATGCTCTTGTAAAGTTGCCTAGAGCAGTATTTGAAAGGCTAAGTGGTCAAGGTGTATTGGCTATTATTATGATTATTATGCTCAAAAGAGTTGGGGTGGTAGAGCTCTGAGAAACTTCTACTGCTTAGGAGAAGGTTAGAGGTAGATTGCTTTCCAAATTTGGCCATTAAGATGTTCAGTTTCCATGTTAGGGAAAGCCAGAGGCACAGTAGGCTTATATAACACCCAAAAGCACCAAGCACACACAAGTAAACATACTCGTGCACACACAGATTCATCTTGCAGCCATACACACACACATGCACAACTCCAGAAATAGCCTGGGGCAGTATATCCAATCAAAGTTACATGGATGGTGGCAGACTATTTGGCTTAGCTACCATCCAACTGACTCCTGACCTAAATGCCAAGATGCCATGATACAAACTGGGATGTGCCAGGGTCAGGTCTCTACTGGATCTGCAGAAAGACAGTTGACAGAGGGTTTGCTGCTACAAAGGCCTTTGAGAACTCCATCTTTTCTTCTCCCTCACCCTTCCCCTTTCTCTCCAGGAATTTCAGGGGATAGTATGAGCCATTGTTAAAGGCCTTGGGCTGGAGGGTCCCAGCTGCCAATACCTAAAGATGGAGGTAGGTGGTAATGTGGTTGTTGATGACCTATTCTCCAGAGAGACTGAAGCAATGTCAGAGCATCTTTGTACCTCCATACAAAGAGGGTGTCCAATAAGCAGTTGCTGAATAAATGGCCAAAAGAGTAAGGATAGATTCCAGCTCCAGCCATTATTGGCTAATATCTTGGGTAAGTCACATACCCTTTCTTTAGCTTCCTCAGACGTAAAAGGGAGATAAACATACCAATCCATAGGACTGTGTGAAGATTGAATATTAAACCCAATTAGAGACTCAGTATACAATGGTATCTTTCCTCTCCAGAGTGTAGGGCCCCAGGGTAGTGCAAACAAGGATGGTCTCTTTGAGATAGACAGTTGTGGACTACGTACTTTAACATAGAGCCAGGAGCAATGGTGCTTGAGAAAGAGTTTGTGATGAGGACGTTTCTAGTTAAGAAAAGCTGTTATGTGCATTTCCCTTTATGGGGCAGACACAGTGCAGTTCTCCCATCTTGGGATGCTCACTAGGAAATCCATACTTCACAGCTTAGGCCTCCTGGCTTATGAGGCAGGTAGAAATCTCCCTGAGTTTTTGCTGTCTGTATCAGTTTTATGGCCTCTTTTTGCTTTGCTCATTTAGTTAGTCTTTAGGGAAAATGGGCTAAGCTAGGGAGCAGAGAAAGCAAGACTCAAATGTGTCTGAAGCCAGATCCCAATACTAATCGAACAAACCAGAGACTCTCACAGGCAGAGGGAGCAGCTTTGTTTACTGAAGCCAAACAGGGATCCTAATGGGCTTGACTGGTTAAAATCCTAGGACAGCCTCCCACTGTCTGATTTTCTAGGTATTTCAAGGCATTTCCAAGTTTCTCAAAAGCATAAAATATTGAGACATACTGAGGTCTATCTCTTTTTCATCTACCTATCACAAATTCACTTTAAATCACTGTAATAAGCATACATGAATGCCATGTTGTAGGGTGTATTTGGATGCAGGATACATCAGGAAACCATGAGAGTGTGCTGTAAGCCCCAGGCGGGTGGGAACCACTGCCCCAGACCACTATTTTATGTCCCTCCTGGGACTTGACAATCATAAATATTCTTCCCACAATTTCCAGCTGTATTTCTCAGTAGGATATGGGAAATTACTCTGCAGTCTCTAATTTGCCCCTTTTTGTGTGTGGATTTAAAGATATTTTAATAGTTTTCTTATCTCTCATGACATATTTCTTATGTGACTTGGGGGATTCCTCTCCTCCCTTCACTTCTTCCTTTCACTCCTCCCTAAACATGTGTCATTCCTTCATCACCTATTCAACTAGTGTTAAGAACCAGAGATGTACACTGAATAAGACACAGTTTCTGCTCTCATGGCTTCGTGAACTCAGTCTCATGGAGAGACAGAATACATGCATAACTGACGTAAATAAGTGATATGAGATAGATACTTTGATGTGCCGTCCAAACCCCTCTTCAGGACAGGAGAAGCCACTCTCAGCTGCTCGAGTTCTTCCAGATATAACCCTCAGCCCAACACTTGTAGAGATTTCCTTAACTAAAAAGGGTTACCTCACCCAAGGTCATGCCCTGGTCCTAGGGTATTCCATATCCAATGCTATTTGACCCATTGCTTACTCTGGACAACCAAGAAAGGCCATCTAGCTTCTAAACTCCCCAGATATGCAAACTCAGTACTTTCGTCTCATAGGTTGAACTGTGAAGCAGGCAAGATTCTGATAGCAACCAATATGCCTTCTTCCATCAACTGTTTATAAACGAGACATCAGAGAGCAAAAACTGAGGACTGGTAATGGCCAATGACATTCTAGCGGGTTACAGTCTCCAGAAACAGAACAGCTTGGGTGATGGCGGCAAGAATCTTGAAAGCAATGCATTTTTGGAGTGATGACTTTTTCACATTCCAGTGGTTCTGACTGTTGTAGAGCCAGATAGAAAAGAATGCCTCCTGAGCAAGGCAATGATACATTAATAAAAGCCTGAGAAGTACTGGAAACTGTATTGAAAGCTGTAAACATCAATCCACCTTTCAACCATAGAACGAAGAACAGGAACCAACCATCACTAGTAGATAAAGCATAGAGCCAAGGGCAATCCACATGGGTTATCTGTTGACAACACTGAGCTTAAATTGCCCTCGCCTTTTTGAAAATGAGTAATGCTTTTGAAAACTTCCTGGTAACAGCTGTTGGAATTTAAAATAGAATGCATATTTAGGATGATAAGAGAAAATAGAACATATTCTTCATTAAAAAAAATGAAAATGAAAGAAAAATCAAGGAAGTATGAAAACCAGAAATCAAAAAAGAATGAGACAGATTTAAGATGAAATAAATAAATTATAACAATAAAAGTAAGTAGGTTGAGCTTGTCTAATAATAGGTCAATTGTTTCGTACAGAGTAGAAAAACCTATTTAACTTTAGAGACAAACTATAAATACATTAAAATAAAGCTTTAATTGAAAGTGCAGCATATGGTTACCAAAGGAAAGCAGGAGTCACAGTTTTCATTGTAAGGAGTCCTGATGCTCAGTGGAGGAGGTTACAGGTTCTTTCCCCTCCCCTCTGTCTGCTTAGTTTCTCTCTCCTGCACTGCTTTCTGGAGATGAATCACAGCTTCACAGACAGATCTGAGGGAGAAAATCAAAGGACTATCTTCCACATGGACAGGACATGGTAAGGCCTGATGTGTCAGAAACATGTGGCAGATTGTATGAGGCAAGAAGGAGAAAGGCACCAAGATAAAGACGCAAGACGGCGTGACCCGTGACCGAGAGAGATTTCATCAGACCAGAAGAGCGAGTGTCTTCTAAAACGAGAGTGTCAAAAGTCTCCTTTAAATGGTCGAGAGAGACACAAGTAAGATTCGAATTCCAAGCTTGACTTATCCTGACCACCCTTTTAAAATGAAACACCAGTTAAAGACTGGACTTTCTCAAAGAATCTCAAAGTTTTTCAGAAGTTAACAACAACAAAATAATAATAATTTACAGGTCATACTCTTGGTCACAAAACAGTAAACCAGAAATTAAAGACATCTATTTCAATTAAATCCCCAACTACTTATAAACTGTGAAGTTTATTTTTTTCTAAAATTCTTTTGTTAGAGAGCAAATGAAATGGTAACATAAATATTTAGAAAGCAATGTATAGAATTTGGCCAAAACTATAATAAGAAGAATGTTCATAGCCCAAGTTTTTATTATTAAACAGGGAAAAAGAAAATAAAATAGCAATTCACATCATGAAAGTATAAAGAAAACCTTTAAAAATATAAGAAAAGAGAGGAAACATTAACAAAGACAGAAGCAGAAATATTATTAAAAGTAATAAAACTGAGAAATGGGCTGATTATTTGTAAAGACCAGTGAACATGGACAAATATATAATCACTATAATTTAAGAAAAGTGACAGATATACAATATTAAAAATAGGAAACATAATTACAAATTTTCAAACTGTAAGCATAGACTTGATCAGAGTACCGTATGACTGATTAATGATTTGGAAAGAACAAAGTTAAATTCTTAGTCATACAAAACCCCAAATCAATTCCAGATAGATTAAGGTTCAAAAATAAAATATCTGTAAATAAATATATTTATTAGCAGTATAGATGCATTTTATAAATATGAAATATTTGATCAATTGTATCATATTAAAAAACCAAAACTCCTATACCGGGGGAAAAAAAACCTGAAATGCAAATGACAAATTTCTAATTTGTCATTAAAAGTATTTCTAATACTTTTAGAATAGACTAATAAGTCTAATAAGTATAATAAATATATATATATATATAAATATATAAGAAACTTTTTTTTCTAATAAGTATAATAAAATATCAGTGACCCTAACATATAAAACATGAATATAAAAATAAATAGAAACTAATAAAATAGCAATCTCAAAATACAAATGCATGTATTTGAAATATTTGGAGTTTTTTAAATTGTAACAGATATGTTCATGTAAAAGTGGTAACTAATAAGAACCTACTGTATAGCATAAAGGAACTCTACTCAATACTCTCTAATGGCCTATGTGGGAAAAGATTCTTGAAAAGGAATAGATACATGGGTATGTAAAACTGAATCACTTTGCTATTCACCTGAAACTAACACAACATTGTAAATCAACTATATCCCAATACAAGTTATTTTAAAAAGAGAGTTTTTGGTCTATCGAATTGGAAAACATTAAAAATAATAATCATCTTTTGATATAAACTTTTTGGGGTATAGTTGGGATATGTATCAACAAATTCTTTAGAATGGGTACACATTTCTCCTGATTTCCTTGGTATCCCAAGGAAATCATCTAACCAATGTGTAACTATTTAGTTACAGTGATTATTGCTATATTTTAAAAAAATCGTATTCCCAAATTGAGAGCAGTGTTAATTTTTAGCAACAGGGGATTGGTAAAGTTAATTATGGACCCTCTATGTAACTAATAAAAAATAATATGGCACACCTATATTTATTAATCCTGAAAGATGCTATTAATTGTAATATATTCAGCATAAAGAGCACATTACAATATAAACATTAATATTTCATTCTTATTTATATATATGTATAAACATGTATTTATTATGTTTGCATATTCTTCAGACATTTCTGTTATTAATGGGTGAGACTGGGGATGACTGTTGATCTTTTATATTTTATACCCTATAATATGTTCTGTTATTTTACAAAAGAGCGAGAAAGAGAACATTAAGTAAAACCAACTACATGTCTTAAAAAACCAGAAGCACTGGCTACGGTAGAGCTTATATAGTTCTACCTTTATATTCTTTTGCATGGTTTATATATGGGTCCATTTTCACATCCATTTTGTGTCTGCATCATTATTCCCTCAAGGACAATTCATTATTCCTTTGTGTGCCCAGCATTCTATGTATTGTGCATATTATTAAATGTTAGTATTTCAGGGAAAGAAGAAAGGAAGGCAGGGAGAAAGGAGTGGGGACAGAGAGAGGGGAAAAGGAAAGAAGGGCATAAGGGAGGAAAGGAGGAGAAGAGGGAGGGAGAGGGGAAAGGAAGGAAGGAGGGAGGGAAGGAGGGCTCAAGGGAGGGAGGCTGGGGGAACAAGGGGAACAAAATTTGGTTATAGGCATCATTTCTGCACAAACATACATTTACCTCCTGGAGATAGAACCAGAATCCCAACCAAGCTGCCTCCTATACCCAAGTCACGTTTCTGCCATGCCACTCTGTTTCAGATACCTTGTGATGCTGTTGGGCTCAGACCAGTGGGAGCCAGTCTAAGAAAATCTTTTCCCACAAGGTATGAGTGCTTTTGCAGATGTTTGCTAACATATCAACAGCTGGAGCACTGCCTAACACAGTTCCTCAATCATAGCAGACATTACCTAATTGATAAGGGCGTCCCTCTGAGCACGGCAGCCTGTTCCCAGTTCTGTGTGACACACAATCAAACTCTGTTCCCTTTCCCTGTGACATCAACATTCTTGGCTAGGCCATTGGAGGGGAACTCCTTTTCCACCCAAGATAAACTGAAATCTTGGGACAGAACCATTCCCCAAGGATCTGCACCGCCACATTCTCCCATCCACTCCCATCTTCCCGGTGGGAAGTACTCCAGTTCTAGCCATGAGCTGCTCTTCAGGCCTCACTGACATTGACCCCAGTGCAGCTGTAACTCTTCACCAGCTCCTTGTGACAGCGGGAAACAGATTGGAAGAACCAGGCATCTGGTGTCAGTGGATGTACACACATGAACCTCTGGGGCCGGGACCATCTCTCCCTCTCCTTCCTCTGTGCCCTCCCTCCGCACATACACACATAGTTACGCACCAACACTGACAGTGTCCATCTGGTCTTTTCTGGCTATAGGGTCGTGGTGATAGCGTATTTCCTTAATAGCACTTGGGGATGGCCTGTGAACCCAAGAAGCAATAGGCCCTGGCTACCTATGGCCAGCTCAGGCCACGGCACAGAGAGAAATACAAAAAAGCCCAGATTAGAGGAAAACCCCCTGAAGTGCAGCCCTGGACAAATCCATCTTCTGCCACTTCTTATGCCTATTGGACATAAGGTGTTGAGATCCTTGGCTAATATAGCAAGTACCTCAAGTACTATGATCCTTATCTGGGTTGAAAAGGAAATTTTTGCTACTAAATAGTCCCAGGCCCCTGAGATTAAAGGAAATACACAATCAGTAGGAGAAAGAACATCAGAGTTTGGATTGGGGGTGAGGGGAAGGCTTTATATTGGTGGGAGGACGGGAAGTTTCAATAAATGAAAGGTTGCTGCTGCTGCTGCTAAGTCGTTTCAGTCGTGTCCGACTCTGTGCGACCCCATAGACGGCAGCCCACCAGGCCCCGCCGTCCCTGGGGTTCTCCAGGCAAGAACACTGGAGTGGGTTGCCATTTCCTCCTCCAATGCATGAAAGTAAAAAGTGAAAGTGAAAGCGTTCAGTCGTGTCCGACTCTTAGCAACCCCATGGACTGCAGCCTACCAGGCTCCTCCATCCATGGGATTATCTAGGCAAGAGTACTGGAGTGGGGTACCATTGCTTTTTCCGAAATGAAAGGTTAGTTTGTCTTATAGCATAACAGAGAATTTAGAGCCAAATAGACACAAATGCAAACACTGGCTCTGCCAGTTACTAGCATTATAACTTGGGGCAAATTTTTCTCTCTCAGCTTTCATTTTCTCATGTAGTTCTTACAAAGATTCAGTGAGAAAATTTATATAAATCCCTGGTCTGGAGTAAGGAATAAAAGCAATTTTTAAAATGTGTATGAAGAGTTTTGGAGTCAGTTTCTTAATAAATGTATCTAGATTGCCAGTTCTTCCTTTTGTCAGGTTGGTATTATCTTCCTATTCCATAGTAAATCATGACACAATTAGCATAGTTGTCTGTAATCAGAAGTAAATGGTGCCCAGCATTAAAAAGAGAGTGCTAGAATGGGAAAAATCTCAAAATCATCTTACTCAGCCCTGGGCCTTTTACAGGTGAGGAGCCTAAGCCCTGAGGAGGGAAAGTGAGGATGTAATTGATGATAGGGAGTTGGAACCCAAGCCTCGCCATGTGTCTTTTGTCCCTAGAAGCATCTCGGGTGTAGGGGGAATCGTGGGCACAGGCCGAGGCCCCAGTCCCTTAACAAGTGGATGCAGCAGTGTGAGCTCAGGTTCTCATTCACGCCGGCCTCTAGAGCAGTCATACTGTGCCTCTTGAGGCTTCAGGAAATTTTTTTTTCATATTTCCTCGGTTTATTGTTATCAAGGTTGGGTCTCCACTGAAGTGTTCAGTCTCAGATTTTTGCTAAAATACCCACTCTGTAGAAAGTTAGGGCTGATATAGCATACACCCCACCCCCACACTCACACCTATCGACTTGTAGTGAGGTGGCTTCATCCTGACTAGCTATGAGTTGTGGGAGTGACTAAAATTCGAGCCCTGGGTCCATGAACAGGCTTAGCATTTACACTCCCAGGGTTGCCCAGGGTGCCTGGGGAGGGCCTAGTGGAATCTGATCACTAGTGGGAAGTCGAGGGGTCAGGGGTCACCTTCATAGATGGCCAGTGGAGACCAAGCTGGTCTCTAAACCCCCAATACAGTGAAGAAAGACAGAAGAGGCCCTGGCCTGGTTCACCTTGCTTTGGCCCTTTGCTCTGTCCCTGATCCCATAATGCTGGGAGACCTTGGGCAATCATACCCCTCCCTCTGGGTTTCTTCAAGGTGGAGAGGAAGGGTTGCAAGAACCTGTCACATCCAACACTGTGGGATGCTCACCATGCTGACCACCCATCCCTCCCCACCTTGTAGGCCTCTGCAACCCCAGCTAAAACTAGAGCAGAGCCCACAGGGCCCTTCCTCACTCCCTACCCCTTAAAGAATTTGCGTCTCCAGAGGGAAGGGTATCATGTAGAATTTCTCTTTCATTCACCTGAGGAATGAAAAAGCCAACTTTTCCTGTCATGGGAGCCCATCAAAGACTGGACTAAGTAAACTTCTGTTTTCATATCTCATTCTCTTGAAGAGAACACAGCCATAACTCCACAGAGAGTAAACACACACGGTCTAATCTTTCTCCTCACTGGGACAGTTTGTTGAAATTGGTGAAATGATGCAGACCCTGCAGAAATGGTTTGATAAGAGCTGTAAGTCCAACTTCATGATTATTAAACAGAGGGAGTTTAACTCAGCTGCTTCTGATAGTTTTAAAAAGAACCCTCTCTCTTATTTGAATCTTACTCCCTGCCATGTGTACACATGACTTATACATATATGAAGCTCAAACATCTATTGAGGCACCCCTGACTTCTTGTTTCCTTAGGGAGGGTGTCTGTGCCTTTAGAGAGAGAGAAAATCCCACCTCAATTTTGTGATCACTCATTGGGTTATTAGAGACATCATGAAAGAGAAGCCACAGTCTGCATGGTTCATACTGCACAAGAATTATGCTGGAAAACGAGTAGTCAGTGGAGTTTTGTATACATAAATTTTTCTTAGAGCAGGCATCAGCAAAGGGCAATCCACAGGTCAAATCTGGCATATCGCCAATATTTTTATGGCTACAAATTTACATTTTTGAATGGTTAAAAAAGTCAAAAGAGGAATAGTATTTCATGACACAGGAAAATTATATGAAATTCAAATTTCAGTGTCTACAAATATAGTTTTATTGGAATACAGCCTCATTCATTCATTTAAGTGTCATCCTGTGGTGCTTTCAGGCAGACAGACTTGAGCCATATTTACTATCTGGACCTTTACAGAGAATGTTTGCTGATTTCTGGGCTAGAAAATTTCAGAAGTTTTTCTTAATACAAGTATATTTTCCCATACCATTTCACAGATGAATGAACTGGGAGAAGGAGATTTTAATGAATGTTCTCAATGTGTTTGAGCCCAAATAAAGCAGGTTTCTCACCCCTACGAAGCTGAATTCCCTTCTAATCCCTCCACAATGCACTGGCCATCAGAAGATATCCCCCACAGAAGGGCTGTTGAAATGTCCATTAAGAAAAATTGATTCTGAAGTGTGACATCATGTCCTTGAAGATACATGATATCATGACAGGACATGATATAATGTCCTGTGCAAAAATAAATTGCATTGTCAAACCCTCAGTGGCTTTAGGAGGAAAGATATGGCTGTGAAAATAAAATCATAATTTGTGAAACTGTGATATTTGCGGAAGGAATGTTCAGCATTGAGAATTCTTCCCTTTATAGTAAACACTACATTTTGTATTAGCTGCTCCATGACTACTAACTTGCCTCCTTTGTTCTTTCATTGAAACACCTCCTAAGAACTGAGTTTCCCATGCTTATTTTATTTTTAGGCTTTTGCCTACACTCAGTGATATTTCTCAGGAAGTCACTTTCCAATTCAACTTCTTATGTACCATTAAAGCAACACCAGGTTGAGAATTCCCAGAACTTCTTCTTTTTTTCCTTTAAATTCATTTTTAATGAAAACACTGAGGATTATGAAATCATCTAATTCATTTAAGTGCTGTAGGAAGTTTCAGAGAAAATAATGTATAGCCATATCCTACATGCCAGAGTATAGGTGGCCTAAGAAAAGGGAGGGGGAGAAATTGTCCCTTCTTGGGATGAAATGCATAAATTCTGTTATAGTTCATAAATGATGGTTTATAGTTCATAAATGATGGTCCCAAACCCAAATTTTGTGTGCTGTTTTCACAAACAATACCCTACTGACCCAAGAGTGTTTTCCCAGCTCAGAATTCCAGTTGAAAACAGGGTGTCTGAGTTCCTGTACCCTGTCTAAGAGTCTTATCCCCGCAAAATCACCTTCATTACCCACCATCCAGTGCACCTCATATCTCATTTAATACACATTCATGTTGAGACTGGAAAAGAAATTCCAAGTGAACTGCTACTTTTGAGTGACTTCTCTGTGTCAGACACTGCATGAGCGACTGCCCTGGACTTTATATTAATTCTCACAACAGCCCTCAGTGATGCTCACTGTTATCCACATTTTACAAGGGGAAACCAGGGCTGATAGAAGTTAATCATTCTGTCCCAAATTGCACTGCTATAAATTCTAGGAATTCAAGTCAATCCAACACTGACAGTCTTTGCCAGTCTCATCCCTGCCCAAATTGCTTCTCTAAATAAAATGAATCAGACTGAAACTGCTTTGGGAGTGATTTGAGTTTGACATAGGAAGACTTTCCAAGAGTCAGTAATGTTAAATGTTAGAACATAAAGAAGGGTCTTGTGGAATCACTTCAGGAAAACTCTAAAATAATCTATCCTGCCTTTCCATGATGAACAACTTCTGAGTTGAACATGTTTTCTTTATTTTTTTAAATTGAAGTATAGTCGATTTATGATATTATGTTGGTTTTAGGTATAGAGCAAAGTGATTCAGTTGTATATATTTTTCAGATTAAGTTCCATTATGCTGCTGCTGCTGCTAAGTCACTTCAGTCGTGTCTGACTGTGTGCGACCGCATAGACGGCAGCCCATCAGGCTCCCCTGTCCCTGGGATTCTCCAGGCAAGAACACTGAAGTGGGTTGCCATTTCTTTTTCCAATGCAGGAAAGTGAAAAGTGAAAGTGAAGTCGCTCAGTCGTGTCCGACTCTTAGTGACCCCATGGACTGCAGCCTACCAGGCTCCTCCGTCCGTGGGATTTTCCAGGCACGAGTACTGGAGTGGGGTGCCATTGCCTTCTCCGAAGTTCCATTATAGGTTATTACAAAACACTGAATGTAATTCCCAGTGCTATACGATAAATCCTTGTTGCTTCTCTGTTTTACCTATAGTAGTTTGTATCTATTAATCCCATACTCCTAATTTGTTCCTCTCACCCTCCTTCTCCCTTTTAGTAACCATAAGTTTGTTTTCTGTGAGTTTGTTTCTGTTTTGCATATAGAGTCATTTGTATTAATTTTTGATTCCACATATAAGCTCTATCATATAGTGTTTGTGTTTGTCTGACTTCACTAAGCATAATATTCTCTAGGTTTATCCTTGTTGCTACAAATGGCAATATTTCATTCTTTTATGGCTGAGTAGTATACCATTGTATATATATGTATATATATATACATCACACACACAAACACCATCTCTTCTTAAGTCAGTCATCTGTTGAAAGACACTCAGGTAGTCTCATTGTCTTCAGTTCAGTTCAGTCGCTCAGTCATGTCTGACTCTTTGTGACCGCATGAATCGCAGCACACCAGGCCTCCCTGTCTATCACCAACTCCCGGAGTTTACCCAAACTCATGTCCATCGAGTCAGTGATGCCATCCAGCCATCTCATCTTCTGTCGTCCCCTTCTCCTCCTGCCCCCAATCCCTCCCAGCATCAGGGTCTTTTCCAATGAGTCAACTCTTCACATGAGGTGGCCAAAGTATTGGAGTTTCAGCTTCAGCATCTGTCCTTCCAATGAACACCCAGGACTGATCTCTTTTAGGATGGACTGGTTGCATCTCTTTGCAGTCCAAGGGACTCACAAGAGTCTTCTCCAACACCACAGTTCAAAAGCATCAATTCTTCAGCACTCAGCTTTCTTCACAGTCCAACTCTCACATCCATACATGACCACTGGAAAAACCATACCCTTGACTAGATGAACCTTTGTTGGCAAATAATGTCTCTGCTTTTTAATATGCTATCTAGGTTGGTTTTAACTTTCCTTCCAAGGAGTAAGCGTCTTTTAATTTCATGGCTGCGATCACCATCTGCAGTGATTTTGGAGCCCCCAAAAATAAAGTCTGACACTGTTTTCACTGTTTCCCCATCTATTTGCTATGAAGTGATGGGACCAGATGCCATGATCTTAGTTTTCTGAATGTTGAGCTTTAAGCCAACTTATTCACTCTCCTCTTTCACTTTCATCAAGAGGCTTTTGAGTTCCTCTTCACTTTCTGCCATAAGGGTGGTGTCATCTGTATATCTGAGGTGATTGATATTTCTCCTGGCAATCTTGATTCCAGCTTGTGCTTCTTCCAGCCCAGCGTTTCTCATGATGTACTCTGCATAGAAGTTAAATAAGCAGGGTGACAATATACAGCCTTGACGTACTCCTTTTCCTATTTGGAACCTGTCTGTTGTTCCATGTCCAGTTCTAACTGTTGCTTCCTGACCTGCACATAGGTTTCTCAAGAGCAGGTCAGGTGGTCTGGTATTCCCATCTCTTTCAGAATTTTCCACAGTTTGTTGTGGTCCACACAGTCAAAGGCTTTGGCATAGTCAATAAAGCAGAAGTAGATGTTTTTCTGGAACTCTCTTGCTTTTTCCATGATCCAGCACATGTTGGCAATTTGATCTCTGGTTCCTCTGCCTTTTCTAAAACCAGCTTAAACATCTGGAAGGTCACAGTTCACATATTGCTGAAGCCTGGCTTGGAGAATGTTAAGCATTACTTTACGCGCATGTGAAATGAGTGCAATTGTGTGGTAGTTTGAGCATTCTTTGGCATTGCCTTTCTTTGGGATTGGAATGAAAACTGACCTTTTCCAGTCCTGTGGCCACTGCTGAGTTTTCCAAATTTGCTGGCATATTGAGTGCAGCACTTTCACAGCATCATCTTTCAGGATTTGAAATAGCTCAACTGGAATTCCATCACCTCCACTAGCTTTGTTCGTAGTGATGCTTTCTAAGGCCCACTTGACTTCACATTCCAGGATGTCTGGCTCTAGGTGAGTGATCACACCATCATGATTATCTGGGTCATGAAGATCTTTTTTGTACAGTTCTTCTGTGTATTCTTGCCACCTTCATTGTCTTAGCTATTGTAAATTGTGCTGCTATGAAAATTGGAGTGCATGTATCTTTTTAAAAAACATTTTATTTATGTATTTATTTTGACTGTGCAGGGATTTTGTTGAAGGGCAGGCGATCGGGGGCTACTCTCTAGTTGTGGTGCACAGGCTTCTAATTGCAGTGGCTTCTCCTTTTGCAGAGCATGAGCTCTCGGGCACCTGGGCTTTAGGAGTTGCAGCTTGCAGCCTCTAGTGCACAGGCTCAGTAGTTGTGGACATGGACCCTGTTGCTCTGTGGCACATGGAATTTTCCTGGATCAGGGATTAAACCCAGGTCTCCAGCATTGGCAGACAGATTCTTCACCACTGAGCCATCAGGGAAGCCCTGGAGTGCATGTATCTTTTTAAGGTGATACCCCATTGTGGTTTGATTTTCATTTCTCTTATAGTAAGTGATATGGAGCATCTTTTCATGTAACTATTAGCCATCTGTGTTTCTTCTTTGAAAAAAATATCTATTTAGGTCTTGTGCTCAGTTTTTTAATCTTATACAAATATTTTATTTTTATTTTCTTATTGAAGTATAGTTGCTGTGTAATATTGGAGAAGACTCTTGAGAGTCCCTTCGACTGCAAGGAGATCCAACTAGTCCATTCTAAAGGAGATCAGTCCTGGGTGTTCATTGGAAGGAATGATGCTAAAGCTGAAACTCCAGTACTTTGGCCATCTCATGTGAAGAGTTGACTCATTGGAAAAGACTCTGATGCTGGGAGGCATTGGGGGCAGGAGGAGAAGGGGACGACAGAGGATGAGATGGCTGGATGGCATCACTGACTCGATGGACGTGAGTC
>NW_011495076.1:1991096-1995100 GCF_000754665.1 Bison bison bison
AGAAGGGGACGACAGAGGATGAGATGGCTGGATGGCATCACTGACTCGATGGACGTGAGTCTGAGTGAACTCCGGGAGTTGGTGATGGACAGGGAGGCCTGGCGTGCTGTGATTCATGGGGTCGCAAAGAGTCGGACACTACTGAGTGACTGATCTGAACTGAATATTATATAAGTTACAAGTGTACAGTATAGTGATTCACAATTTTTAAAGGTTATACTCCACTTATAATTGTTGTAAAATATGGACTGGAGTGGATTGCCATTTCCTTCTCTAGGGATCTTCCCAACCCAGGGACTGAACCCATGTCTCCCACTTAACAGGCAAATTCTTTACCACTGAACCACCTGGGAAGCATATATATATACATACATACATACATATATATATATATATATCTATATCTATATCTCTTCTTTATCCATTCATTTGTCAGTGGGCACTTTCATATATTGGTGGCTGTAAATAATGTTGCTATGAACATTGGAGTGCATGTATCTTTACAAATTAGTGTTTTTGTTTTTTCAGATATATACCCAAGAGTGGGGTTGCTGGTCATATGATAGTTCTATTTTTAGTTTTTTGTGTTATTATTGTGTTACTTTTAGTACTTTTAGTTTTTTCCATGGTTGCTGCACCAATGTACATTCTCACCAACAGTGTATGAGTATCCCCTTTTCTCCACATCCTCGCCAGTATTTGTTATTTGTGTTCTTGTTGATGAGGACCATTCTGACCAATGTGAGGTGATATTGCACTGTGGCTTGGATTTGCATTTCCCTTTTGATTAGTGATGTTGAACATCTTTTCATGTGCCTATTGGCCATCTGCATTTTTTCATTGGAAAGATGTCTATTCAGTTTTCTGCACATTTTATAATTGGAATTTCGGGGTTTTTTTGATATTGAGTTGTATGGGCTGTTTACATACGTCAGAAATTAACCCCTTATCAAGTCATATCATTTGCAAATATCTTCTCCCACTCAGTAGGCTGTCTTTTCATTTTGTTGATGGTTTCTCTTGCTGTACAAAAACTTTTAAGTTTAATTAGGTCGCATTTGTTTACTTTTGCTCTTATTTCCTTTGCTTCAGGAGATGGATCCAACTTGATAGGGTTTTTTTTTTTTTTTAATTTATATTGGGTTGTATGGACAATGCTTTCTTGAAGTTCATATTTTAAAATCCTTAAAATTCTGAAGCCATTTGGCAAATTAAGACCAAAGTTAGAATTTCTGGACTTCTCTCTCATTAGCCATCACATCCAAGCAAAACCCCCCAGATATTCAGTGGGCAGTTGCACTGGACCCAACTCGTGCAACTTGGACCCAGAGGCTACTCAGGAGAACTCTGATAGAGGGCTGAACCACTGAACACTGCTCAGCTATGACACTTAACACTTGCCTTTTCTCCCTCTCTCTGATGTTAATGGCTGATTTCCCCAAGGTTCTTTTTTCACCTTTTAACCATGTGTCTGTCACCTCGGCTTGTTAATGGCTTTTGGGCATCCTTTGGCACAGTGCATCACTATGTAGTTCCGCAGAGACTCCTGCCAGCCTTTCTCCTTGGTTAGGGGTTGCTTACAAGTTGTAAATCAGCATATTAGTCACAGTTAAATGTTTATTCAAGAACTTTCTGAACAGCCTGGGAGTGTGGTTTACAGTATGGGATGGTAGAAGGATGCTACAAGCAGAAGCCAGCTTGGGGGACAGATTGAGTCGAGTCCCTGGGCAGCATTTGAGGCTGCCATTCTGTAAGATGAGGTCCCTCAGCACTTGGAGCACCAGAGAAGGCATATTCATCTAGAAGAAGACCACAAAAATAAAGAAAATTATACACCAGAATTTCCCTCAGGAATCCTAGCTGAGTACCTCTGAAGCCTCAAATATCAGTTTGTTCTTGTTTTAGATGATTTTTTTTTTGAGAATATGGATTGCTGTATCACCACAAAACAGGAGATCCTCATACCTTCTTGCCCTATGGGTACAGAAGGGACCTGGGAGAGTCACTGCCAGTCACAGGCAGCAGCTATTTCATTGTTGATGGAAACAGATGATGAGTTATGAAATAGCAATTTTGCACCAAATTGGAACCACTTGGGTGGTATGAATACCAGCTTCTCTTTAAGGAAGAAGACAATCTGTTTAAAGCATGTTCTTCGTAT
This sequence comes from Bison bison bison, assembly GCF_000754665.1. Taxonomy (NCBI): domain Eukaryota; kingdom Metazoa; phylum Chordata; class Mammalia; order Artiodactyla; family Bovidae; genus Bison; species Bison bison. The sequence goes on from NW_011495076.1 coordinate 1,993,258, forward strand.
AAAAATTCAAAAATCTGAAATGCAGGGCATCATCACTTAGGCTACTTGTGACTTTTAGTAATAAAGTTAAAACATTTGGGAAATGATGCTGTGGACTTCCTTGAACTCAAATATCTGACCCCTACTTGTGAGAGATTTGATGCAGCTAGAAAGTGAGCAGGCTTTCCATTGCTAGTTCCTTAATGGGTAGCAAGAAGAAGGCCATTCTCAAGCCTGTGGAAATAAAAAGCTGGTGTTTCTTCTCATTTAAGGCTTCTCATCCACGGAGCAGGAATTTGGGCAACAAGAATATAAAAGGTGGCTTGGGACCAGCCTGGCCAACTGATCAGGCTAGAGCTCTCAACAAGCACAGGAAGATGGCCAAATCAAGTAAATGGATTTCAAGAGAGGGGATTTCGACAGGCTTAAGGGATTCATTGAAAAGCCTTTACAGAAAAGAGATCAAGGGTCAGACAGGGGCCCTGAGACGGCCAGGTGTTCTGGCAGGAACCAAATTCCACAAAGCTCCTGCATTGTTACCATTCACTAAAAACAGACATGGAAGGTAAATGGCAGTCCAACAAGCAAACCCTGGGCTTTATAGGAGCGGAGACACACACTGAAGTGACTGAGAAATTGTAAAATGGACCCATTCCCAGAGAGGGTGACGAAGAAATCTGAAAAATGTGTTTAAGGAAGGCAGGAAATTGGAAACAGGATTTGAGACGTAACCTTTCAGGGGACACAGAGGAAGGTAAAGGGAAACACTATCCCTTTATTAGGTGGCGGGGAACAGCGGGGAGGAAGAAATGACCATAAGCTCTCTCCCAAGGTCTGAGGTCTGGGGGGTTCATTTAGCTTGTGAATGTGACTTGCAAATGAGAATGAAAAATGAGCATTCCTTAAGAGCATACAGTGCTTTACAGTTTTCAATATACTTTCCAGTCATCTTATTGGAGCCACCTCACAAGTCAGTGGAAATATTTGGAAGGTAGGTAACCCACAAGGAGAAAAGGCGTAAGTAGGCTAGACATTGATGCCTACATCAATGATCACGAACACAGTTTGACTTACACAGTCTGAGACTTGTGTCCCAGGCCACTAAGAGACCTTTCTAGGTGCACAACAAACCATATGGAATGGTGGACTAATTCGAGGTATTAATAACTTTCTTAAAACGCAGTCCCTATGCCAGAAAACCCCTGGCAAGACAAAAACAATGCTACATTACTTTGTAGGCACATAGAAGTGAATAGGGAATTATAGTTCTTACCCATGAATTCATTCATCCAAAAAGTATTTGTGAAGGACCTACTATGTGTGAAGTGCTATCTTAGATTCAGTGACAACCAACATTGTGTCATAAATGTAAGCCTCCTGTCAGACCAGTATAATTAACAGATTTGATATTTGCATTAGAATTTATCCTTGCAACCTGTCTTGACTTTGCTAGTTGCCCATTGTGCCTCACATATCATTGCCCTCTGTAAACAGAGGAAGGTGATGTGTGCTGATGCCCAGAGGACATCCATGCATAATGACAGAATCAACCCAGATGGTGAAAAGGGTCAGATCTTATGTCTGCTTTGCTCCTCTAACAATTCTAGTAGGTAAGGAAGGCGTTTTACCAGCGAGGTGACTGAGATTCAGAAAGATTAGTTACCATGCCCATGGGTCCACACAGATAGGGAGGAATTAGTCTGTACAACACACTAATGTACAGACCACAAGAGGCCAAATGTGAGGATATCAGAGTCCCTTGTGATTAGAGTCTCTAACTCAAGTCCAGGATGCTCAATTAAATTTGAATTTCAGATAAGTTCCAAATATTGCCCTGTCTTGTTTCATTTTGTGTTTTGTGGCT
>NW_011495076.1:1995200-1996025 GCF_000754665.1 Bison bison bison
TTGTGGCTAAATTTAGCCACACTTTCTCGGATTCCCTGGGAAGTTACAAACTGTGATCAAGGAACCCTTGCCACCTACTCCTTTGGAGCCCAATATCAATTTCGGCTGAAAGGTTTTAGAAACTGCCTCCTTGTTTATAACCTTGAGTTTGCTGCCTTCTTTAAAGGAGAACTTTGACCTGAGGAAAACGGGCATGATTGTTTCTCCAAGAAGCAGAAAAATTGAAATATAAATAAGATAGGCAGCTGCCATGTGTGGAACTCTGACTTGTGCTTCACACCTTCAGTTCAGTTCAGTCGCTCAGTCGTGTCCGACTCTTCGCGACCCCATGAACTGCAGCACACCAGGTCTCCCTGTCCATCACCAACTCCTGGAGTTCACCCAAACTCACGTCCATCAAGTCAGTGATGCCATCCATCCATCTCATTCTCTGTCGTCCCCTTTTCCTCCTGCCCCCAATCCCTCCCAGCATCAAGGTCTTTTCCAATGAGTCAACTCTTCACATTAGGTGGCCAAAGTATTGGAGTTTCAGCCTTAACATCAGTCCTTCCAAAGAACACCCAGGGCCAGTCTCCTTTCTAATGGACTGGTTGGATCTCCTTGTAGTCCAAGGGACTCGCAAGTCTTCTCCAACACCACACTTCAAAAGCATCAGTTCTTCGGTGCTCAGCTTTCTTCACAGTCCAACTCTCACATCCATACATGACCACTGGAAAAACCATACCCTTGACTAGACGGACCTTTGTTGGCAAAGTAATGTCTCTGATTTGAATATGCTATCTAGGTTGGTCATAATTTTCCTTCCAAGGAGTAAGTGTCTTTTAA
>NW_011495076.1:1996125-2018816 GCF_000754665.1 Bison bison bison
GTGATTGATATTTCTCCTTGCAATCTTGATTCCAGCTTGTGCTTCTTCCAGCCCAGCGTTTCTCATGATGTACTCTGCATAGAAGTTAAATAAGCAGGGTGACAATATACAGCCTTGACGTACTCTTTTTCCTATTTGGAACCAGTCTGTTGTTCCATTTGGAACCAGTCTGTTCCAACAGTTCTAACTGTTGCTTCCTGACCTGCATATAGGTTTCTCAAGAGGCAGGTCAGGTGGTCTGGTATTCCCATCTCTTTCAGAATTTTCCACAGTTTATTGTGATCCACACAGTCAAAGGCTTTGGCATAGTCAATAAAGCAGAAATAGATGTTTTTCTGGAACTCTCTTGCTTTTTCCATGATCCAGCAGATCTTGGCAATTTGATCTCTGGTTCCTCTGCCTTTTCTAAAACCAGCTTGAACATCTGGAAGTTCACGGTTCACATATTGCTGAAGCCTGGCTTGGAGAATTTTGAGCATTACTTTACTAGCATGTGAGATGAGTGCAATTGTGTGGTAGTTTGAGCGTTCTTTGGCATTGCCTTTCTTTGGGATTGGAATGAAAACTGATCTTTTCCAGTCCTGTGGCCACTGCTGAGTTTTCCAAATTTGCTGGCATATTGAGTGCAGCACTTTCCCAGCATCATCTTTCAGGATTTGAAATAGCTCAACTGGAATTCCATCACCTCCACTAGCTTTGTTTGTAGTGATGCTTTCTAAGGCCCACTTGACTTCACATTCCAGGATGTCTGGTTCTAGGTGACTGATCATACCATCATGATTATCTTGGTCATGAAGATCTTTTTTGTACAGTTCTTCTGTGTATTCTTGCCACCTCTTCTTAATATCTTCTGCTTCTGTTAGGTCCATACCATTTCTGGCCTTTATTGAGCCCATCTTTGCATGAAATGTCCCCTTGGTATCTCTAATTTTCTTGAAGAGATCTCTAGTCTTTCCCATTCTGTTGTTTTCCTCTCTTTCTTTGCATTGATCACTGAGGAAGTCTTTCTTATCTCTCCTTGCTATTCTTTGGAACTCTGCTTTCAGATGCTTATATCTTTCCTTTTCTCCTTTGGTTTTCATTTCTCTTCTTTTCACAGCTATTTGTAAGACCTCCCCAGACAGCCATTTTGCTTTTTTGCATTTCTTTTCCATGGGGATGGTCTTGATCCCTGTCTCCTGTACAATGTCACGAACCTCTGTCCATAGTCCCTCATGCACTCTATCTATCAGATCTAGTCCCTTAAATCTATTTCTCACTTCCACTGTATAATCATAAGGAATTTGATTTAGGTCATACCTGAATCGTCTAGTGGTTTTAGCTGTGATTTTCTCCATTTGACAGAGTCTGTTAACTAAGGCCCAAACCAATAAAGTGTGAGGACCTGGGATTTAAATGCATACAGACCACCCTTCTGTGTTTTTCCCATTATGCTCCCTGGTGAAAGAATTTGCATGTTCCAGAAACTGAACCTGAGCTCCTTTCATAATATTTCCTAACAACTTGCAGCAATGAGTCTTCCTCTAGTGGCAAAGACATCTTGAAGCAGGAGAATATGTAAAAGGGCTCAGGAGGGCTGTTAAGACTTGACAAGCAATGGAAAGGTGTCAAAATGACAGATGTTGTCTTGTCCCAACAGCAGAATCTCCCTTTGGGGAGCAATTGAATGTAATACCACTTCCACCTTTGGGGGCAGGGTCAAGGCTGGTAACCTCTCCCTGTGGAGATCCCTGTGGACTTGTCTTCAGGCACTCAGGTACTCAGCTCAAGGCCTCACTCTTTTTCCCAGCTGCCTTTTCACAAGTTCCCACCAGAGCCCCCAGTAATCACAATGAAATGATATGCCTGAACTGTGGATGTTTGGTGAGGGAACAAAGAGAAATGCTTTTCTCAAGCGTGTGTATTGATGGGGACAGAAGGGAGAGGTACAGAGGCTCCTGGTACTTTTCCATCATCTACTGCCTTCAATAATCCTAAGCAAATGGTTATGTCCTTTTGATTCTCTGACTTAAAGTCCTTGTTATCCATCCTGCTTCTTGGAAGGCCCACTACCGAGAGAATCCACTTTCATTTTACCTCTAGCATTCATGGAGTGGGGAGAAGGGATAGTGAGTGAGAAAATGAGTATATTCAAAGTCAGACTCATCACAGGTCAACCCTCCCTTCCACCCCCACAAGTCTGCCCACCACTCTCTCTAAAAGGCTTTTTGCATGAGCAATCCATACAAATTCAATTTGGGACTCACAATAGAATGGCCACATAGAACCAATGGATAGGCCGGGTTAAAAATTAAATACATGGATCATCTTCAGGAGGGGAACTTTGGTTGACAACATTACTCTCTTAGCCAAGGGTTGATGGTCAGGACTAAAGTTGCCCCACATATTTCAAAGGTGTTCTGCTCAGACCTGAAAACAGTAGGTACATTCTGGAAGAACTAAGTAAACTCATCAGTAGCCCAGAGGCAGGGATAAAGTGGTGGCACTAGACCAGCTATATAGATTTGGAGATGTGTTACCTAAAGAGGACAGAACAATGAGAAAACATACCTTAATGGACCCTATTCATAAATTTCCATTCAAAAGTGTATCCTGATCTGTGTTAGACTAGGCTTCCAGTTTAGTCAGTCTCCTGTCATAGGAGTTTGCTACATATTGAGGGGTTTTTGCGTGACCTTTTTTATCCTCACAGTACCCAGAACTTCCTCTTCCCTCTGCCTGACACTGCCCCCAGAAAATGACATGGTTGCTTGTTCCTCTTCTTGCCAGTCTCAGCCCAAACAACACCTCTTCAGAAAGGCCTTAATTGTCTGGCCACCCCCATACATGAACTAGCACCCTAGTACTCTCTGCCCATTATTCAGTTTTATTTCTCTTCATAATTCTCATGTATGTCTTTGTATGCCCAGCATTCTATGAGGTCTAGATCAGACTATTTAGGCATCAGGGATGACTTTGAGAGGAAGAAATTTCCATCAAAACAGAAACTTTCAATTTGATATGTTTATGGGGTGTGTGTGTGTATACAAGTGTGTAAGGAGGAATAACCCTTCCCCATTACCTTTGGTGTTTGTGCTGGTTTATGGAGCAACACTCAAGAAGATGCTTTTGTTTGTTTTATTTAACCATATGGAGTAGTTCACAATGTGCAAAGCAATTGCTTGCCATCATGTGAGCGTTACACTTCCCACTGTAGGTAGGCCAGCATTGTTTGTTTTAAAGATGAGAGAACTGAGGTTAGATAGACTGGCGGGCTTATGAAATGTTTTGAGGTTAGTAAAGAGGAGAGAAGGGCCCAAGGTAACCACTCAGGTACATCAGACACTGGGGGTAGCTTTACTGTAAGGAAGTTGTATTCATAAGCTGATCAGTGAAGACAACAAGGCAACTGGCCCAACCCACCTCTTCTCAATGTCCCCCAGGGAACAGGGGAAAGTAGAGACAGAGGTGGGGCTATGTGGCCCTGGGCTTGTTGCCTGTCCTGAGCTCAAGATAAAGTCACAAATTTGTTGCTAACCAACCTACTAAAAAGCCAGGTAAAATCTTGTTGAGTGAGTTTTCAGCTAAGAGGAATTTAAAATTCATAATTATAGTGTTATTAGATTCTAACACTGGAGGAGAAATCCACTACTTTGTCAATGTCCTCTGCCTTGCTTGTCTTTGCGTCAGAGTTTAGCACAGAGTGTGGCTGCACTTTCACTGGGTCCATTGCTGTTGCCTCCCACCTCTGCAGAGGCTCCTCCCACCTCTGCAGAGGCTCCTCCCACCTCTGCAGAGGCTCCTCCCACCTCTGCAGAGGCTCCTCCCTCCCAGTACTCGGCTCACCTTTCCAAGGCACCTTGTGTCCCTCCTGGGCCCATTCCTTCCCTCGTCTACCCTGACAACTCCTGAATTTAAAGCATCCCTTCTTGTAAGACGTTTTACCTTAGAGACAAGAAAATGTCTTTCCTCGAAAGCCTCCATTGCATCTTGCTTCTCCTCCAAGCCATCGCCTGAGCTCGTCCTTTTCTGTCAATCATCCTGAGTGTCTGGCTTTATGGCTCTGGCATGGGTTAACCCCTCCCTGTCCTTTCCAGTCTCTCCTCCCAGGCTTTACCTCAGTGGCCCCACACAACTGCCTCTTCTGCCTTTGTATACTTTGAGTCCTTCCTCCTGGCATATCCCTCTACCTTCCTTCATTTGGTGAATGCCTACTCACCAAACCAGCCTAGTTTGATATTGTCTCCTTTATCACCTTAGAGAAGTTATGTGAGCATGCTTCTTGTAGATTTCTGTATAGACATCCCTCTCCTCATCTGGGGAGAATATACTTGAGAATGGGAACTGTGAGTGCCACAACTCCATTTTCTTCCAGGGGTAGACTGGTCAGGCTTTTTTGCTAGTTGAGATATCCTGACCTCCTTCTTGCTGCCACACCCCACCTTCTGTGACATTCTATACAATGGGCCATAGGCACTCAGTAAGTATATATCAAATAAAGGAAGAAAGAAAGGAAGAGAGGGAGGGAGCAAACATGTTTTTATCCCTCCTCTTCCCAGTTCTCCCTCTGGAAAAAAATGAATGGAGAAAAATTTCTGAATATGTCTATCCTTCTCTATTAACCTCTTTCCTCCCCTCTGATGCTGACTTCATGACTCTGGACCAAGTTCATGTGTTCTCTGTACTTTGGTAGCTTCTTTCTCACAAGGATCCTCAGTTCCTCCTGCAAATAGTCCCATTGGAGCTCTTCACCTGCCCTGACAAAAGCCTCAATGTGTCCAAACTGCAGGGCAAGCAGAGCTGGCCTCTAGCTGTGACCCCCACACACACACCATGGGCACAGTACAGATGTTCCTCATTGCAAGCCCTCCCCGTTCCAGCATCCACTTGCAGACTAGCGGTCCAATCTTCCCCACAAAGGAAAGCATATCCCTAAGTCAGAGGTAGTGCTCACTTTCTATAGCTTGGGGTAGAAACTCATGTACGCATGTTTATCTAATGTTGTTGAGAACAATGAAATCATCATCATGGGATTTAACAGTTTGATGTACAGTCAGTTCCTTTGCAACATGACATCTGTGTTTCTAAAATTTACCACACCATGCAGAACCACACAATGAAAACAATAGGTTGTTAATTGTTTAAAAATATATAGAAATACCACAAGAAATATGGTGCATTACCTTGAAAGGGACTTGAAATATGCTTCTCAGGAGTGGGTGTCAGAGGTGTTGCAACTTGTGACAAGTGGTAGAAGGAGATATATCTGAAGCTGGGTGGAAAGCTGTAGTATTAGATGTGACTGTGGGTGTGTGTTCCATAACTCACATAGTAAACCCAGGTGGCTGGTAGATGTTTGAGGCATTTGCATGTGTGTGATTATGGATTCCTACACAGCTCATTTCAGCTAGGTGCAGATTTCTACCTTTCCTTGTGTGGTTCCCCAGAACCACACACACTCAGCTCAAGTTGTTCGCTAGTATTTCAACCGCATTGGAATAATTTTGCATTTTTAAAACAAGTGCTATAGTAGAACTGGCTGTACCCAGTAGAGTAGACTGTGACCCAGGTGTTTGCCCACATCTTTTTATACAATGACATTTCCCCCCATAAAATGTGTACTGTCAGGGGATAAAATTTGGGAAGGTATTTTAAAAATAGAAAGCATCTAAAAATGTTATTATTTTTCACCAGGACTTTTTAAATCACCCCAGTGTCCTTCCAGAGGACAGGAGAAAGAACAGTTTGCTCACAGCCTATCTCTTTGGGACCACTACTTTGTTTCCCATTATACTCTTTGCTTCATTTTCTCTTGACCAACCATGCTTTCATTCAGGTTCTTGCTTTGTTTATGCCATCTGGCCTCACCTTGTGTGGGAAAGAGCTAGCTATGGGCTTGAAACATAAAAGACAAATTCCATATAACCTGGAAGTTGGCAGTTTCTCTTCAGTAGTTATCACCTGCATCCCAGTTAAAATAAGGTGCCCCCTCTAGGTGGGACAACGTTGTGTCAGGGTGCACTGTGATGCATCTCAACTTCCTCCAGGTGGTCCCTGGGTGAGGTGCCCTTATGCAGAGGACATAGCCTGGCCAAGCCTACCTGACTGCCTGACCACCTTAGGCTCAGCAGGTCATGAGTGTATTGGTGTTGAACCTAGAGACTCAGCATGGTGAGAGAGGAGGAGGAAGAATGAGAGCCTGGCCTGAGACCCTGAACAGATGCAAGCAGGAAAGTCCCCTGCAGCGACTGACCCAGAGTCACCTAGACAGGGCTGAGTCATGCTCCAAGAAAGGGAGCTGGGGTCCTGTGCCAGGGCTGGCTGCCAGGCTGAGGGAGGAGGGCTGACATGCCCAGAGGTCAGGGCCAGGCAACCACATCACCAGGCAGCATGTGGCTGCTATGTCCTCTGTCCTCTGGCTCATGGGCCTGGGAGAGCATCCATCCTCAGCCTCTGGGCAGAGACCTGGGACTGTGGTGGGCTTTCAGGCTTGATGAGAATGTCTTAGAGCCTGGGAAGGGGACTCTATTCTATACCCACTGACTCAGAATCTCCAAGAGATGAACCTGAGAATCTGTATTTTTAACAGGCCCCACCCCAGAAGATTTTTATGGCCAGGCCAGGTTGGCAAAACCTGACCTAGAGCAGTGATTTGCAGAATTCCTTTTAGCAGCAAAATTCTTCTGCAAAGGGAATGTTTGCAGAAGCCAAGTTTGCCCCCAGGTGAAGCAGGGAGGAGCCCACAACCCCACCCACTCAGGGTCTTTCTAATCTCTCTCCTTGAGGTAGAGACTCTTTGGGTCAACAGAAGAGAATTTGAAAATTGCTGATTTAGTCCAATAACCCATTTTACAGAAAAGAAAGTTGAGGCTCCCAAAAGTTAATGTGTCTTTGCCAGTGGTCACAGAGTAGGAAGTGACAGGGCCACTTTATGAGCTGGGGCACTCAGATCTGCTGTCCATCTAAAGCCAGGAGTACTTTTACAAACTAGAAAACCGGGCAGGGGAGCAGGGAAGGGCTGGCTCTGGAGAGGCCCCAGGAAGTGAGCTCAGGGCTTTAACAATTTACCTCTAAACCCAACCAGCTTTGTAGCAAAGCAGCCACACACATGTGGGAGAGCAGAGTCGATGTCAGAACCAAATCTACGAGAAGCTTAAAATACTAGGCCCTTTCCCTGAGTGAGAAAAGCATCAGTTCTGTGTTAGAACAATGAGTGAAAGTGCAGGGCCACTGCAAAATTCAGAACTGAAACTATTCAATTTCAGCCTCTTGAGATTTAGAGTGCATGTTTTTTAAAGAAGGCAGAATATGGGGAGGATTTCTTCCACTCTCTGGCCCTCTTCACTTTCAAGGAGAAGCCCCTGGGAGCTCAGTGTGCTTGTGAGGACTTGAAACCCACGGGGCTCTATCTGGGTGCCAGATCTCTTCAAGTCTCTTCACAAGTGGAGCCATTGATACAGGTGGATCAAGGTTAAGTACCTGAGGATTACTCTGTGTTTTCTTTCTGCTGCAAATGGTGCCCAAATGAAGGGAGGCTGGGTCATGAGCAAGGAGTGTAGAGTGGGAGAGTCTCAGAGGAACCTGATCATGTTTTTCTCCCTTCCACCAAAGTTTTTTTTTTTCTTTACAAGGAGAGACATCACATAACAAAATAAGAGAGAATGAGAGAGACAGAAGAGAGAGAGAGATTGAGAATAATAGGGTGTGGAGAAGGAAGCAAGACCAAAGTAGAAATGTCTTTTTCCATGCATAAAGAAAGACAAAAGAACATGAATTGAATTGTATGTATTTGTTTACCTGAAGGGTGTTTATCCCTTTAGTTTCAGGGATAACAAAGATACATTTAAAATGGCAACCCCGTTGACCCTTAGCCACCAATCCTCAGCTTGCCCTCCCCTCCTGACCATGGTCCATGATCAATCCTCACATGAGCAAACCAAGAGCATCTGGAGGTCTTAGATGGCTGTGCACAAATCAGGATTGCCCAGAAATGGCTGCAGCCTATGGGTTTGGTTCACTTCTTGGAGCAAAGCTTAGGGATTCCCAAGGGAGGAGTAGAGCAGGGTTCCAATCAGAAGCTAACTCTGCTGTCTCTGGCTTGAGCATGCAGCCGTGTAGTCAACCCTCCCAGGTTGATTCTGTGGCTCATCTACTCTGGAAATCCCTCTCAGAAAAGGGATTCAAGAGGCGTGAAGAGGGCTAGAAAGAATCTGGGGAGTGAAACAGCCTCTGGTTAGCGAAGTCTGATACAGTCTTTCCCAGCTTTCCAGGAAAACACCCACAGAAACTGGGAAAGATAGAAAATACTCTGCAACACTAACAATCAAGAGAGACAGATGGCATTCGCTTCAGAATGTTTCAGCAGAATCAATAAAAATTCACCCAGATACAAAATGGAGCCCGTTTAAAAAAAGACACATCATGTCTTCTCCCAGTGTCTCTTCATAAACTCAGAAAAGCCAAATTTAGCTGCAAAGAAGTTTCACCCCTTCTCCCCTTCTTCCGTGGATCTGATAGGCCACCAGGGTCCCATTTTCCTCCTGGCCCTGCCTTCCTTCCCACTGCATTTCTACAGATACAGCAGCCTGGGCTGTTCAGTGAAGGTGGAAAGAATGGGAAGTGATCTTCCCACAGTGAAGACCTTGCTTGATACCTCTCATGTGATCCCCAGTAGTGTTTCCTAAACTGCCTCCTTTCTAAATGTAGAAAACTTCCCACTTGAAATGACTGAGCCTGTGTGAACATCATGAGCAAATGCTTGATTTCTATAATGGCCTTCCACAATGGATCCCATACAACTTTCAGAAATTATTAGAGGAAAAAGATCCACAAATATGGAATCCAGGGCAGCAGGAATAAGTCTAGAGATAAAGTCTAGAGATAAGTCTAGAGATAAAGCCTCCATCCACCTTAATTCTTGCTGTATTCACCTCCTGTCAACTATTATAGGCTAACAAATCTGCCATTTTTTTTCCTGTGTTTATTAGAGGGGCTTCACAGACATTATCTCTCGTCCTCATTTTAAAGCAAACCAAAAAGCAAATATTCTCACCCCTTTATAGGCATGGAGACTGAGGAAGATGGTGCCCACTCCTCCACCCCATCCCTCTCGAGAGTCCACTCTGCCATCTCTCAGTGGGCAGTTCCCAGTTCTCTTCACCCCTCAATCCCCTGTTTCTTTGTACATTCTGTTTGTTTGTTTGTTTGTTTTCTTTTTTCTGTCTGGAGTCCAACCCACCTTTGTCAGCCAAACATCACTCTTTCTTCCGCATTTGGTTTCACGTGTTCTCTGGAAACTTCCTGGAGCTCTTCTCCCTGCTGCCACCCCTCATCCCATCATTTCCTTCTCTACTTACTTTTAAGACCTTGGCTGTAATTATTCATATGTTTTATCTTCTCCTTCTTCACAGCATGTTCATATCTGCACACAGATTTTCTCAGTTGTGGGTCAATGATAACTCATTTGAACTGGCCTCAAACAAAACAAATAAAAAGTGAGGAGGCATGTTCCTTTAAGCCACTGAGTCTGGTAACTTGTGACACAATGGATAACCCAGAACAATGCCCCCCTCATGTGTAAAAGGTTAAACCTAGTAACAGCTCAACTAACATGGTTAACCAATTAGTAACTACTCAACCTTTCCAACATTGCTGTTTGCTTGGTCATTTCTAACCTGAGAAGGGGTGGTCTTCTGTGTTTTTAGAGGTGTGCCATTTAGAATGTAGGTCACTAATCAATCAAATTAAAACAGACGAGTTTCCTGCCATTGCCAACCTCCCTTTGGAAACTTGACAACAAACCTCTTAATGTATGTTATTTGGAATCAGATGAAAGTGCTCACAATGCAATCTATGTGTGTAATGCCAGAAAAAACTGAGTTTTTGATGAAGAGTCATCATCACTTGGCCATTCCTGTCTTTAAAAAAAAAGTATAAACGGAAGATGCAGGGCCAAAACTTAACAAAAAGGACTATCAACACCATCACATTTTAAAAATGTGTTTGAGATCAAATATCTTATGTTCGTCTTATTAGTTCTTTCCACACCATCCAATCCTCCAGCACAGTAACAATTCTAGACTGTGCAAGTGACAGAATAATACAGCAGAGACAATGTGATCCAAGACACAATCCACTGGTCAACCGAAGACAAGCTGCGATTCTCTACCTCATTAGTCAAATTGCTTCCCCTCTTTCTACTCTTAATTAGAAATTAAATGTGGTTTTTTAAGACATTTACACAAAGTTTAGAAATGATTGATTCTTGGCTGTATTTTCAGGCTTGTACACATAAATTTATACACACAATGAATAATCCTTAAATGGAAACAATTCAATTTAATTTAACACATTTATTGAATACTCAAATACGTGCTAAATGTTGCTAATAGCACAGTGATACAACATAGCCCGTGAAGTTGTCCCAGTTTTTCAATAAATTAAATTGAAAATCTGTTTAAAATTCAAAGAAACAATTTATGCTAGGTTTCAATGCTTATGTAATTTGCGAGAAGGCATTATGAGGACTTTTAAATTTTAAAATATGTTAAAATATTTCAATAATACATGTTAAATGAATAAATGAATGTTGCGGTTCATGTTCGTTAGTTGACTAAAGTTGATCACAGCATAGTTTGTGTTTCTATTGACACAACCTTAAACAATATACCAAAGTTTAACTCATGATTGTCATCTGATTTGTGGTTAGTTAGTACTTCAAAATTGTGTTTGCTGATAAAACTTTTTCTGGGACTCACTGATGGATTCTTTTTAACACCCTTTCATTTTGCTAAGAGCCCTGAATGAAGCAGCTGAGCAACTCAATTGTGAGTTTGAGAGCAGAAATATCAACACTTCTATAAGCTTTTAGCTTCTTGGTCATGATGGACACACAGTGTCTTGGTCAATTTGGTCACTCTATAAGTAGACTCCTTTGTAAATAGAAATATGTATGTGATGCAAAGCTGACACGTAATGTAAAGATCATCCAAACTAGTTGCTAAAAAGCAATATAACTTTTTAAACTATGAGTGGGAGATCTGCCTGGAGATCCTGAACTTCAAGGCTTTCTGTTCTGTGCTGACAACTGAGGGGAGCTTGAAGCTTCCTTCACCCTAGAAGCTGGTGTGTGATCCATTTGCAGCTCATGCAGGAGGTCCTCTTCCATATCATCACACAAACCCATGCTTCTTGGCCCAGCAGAATACTGTAGGAATGAAGTTAGCCTGTGTCCCCATTCCTTCCTTTCACTATTTGAAAGTGAAGATTAATAAAAAACCTATTGAAGAAGAATGCTGCCTCTCCTTTCATACAGTAAAGTTATCTTTCATGCAATTTCTTGAGGATCTCTTACTTTAGATGAATGGGTTAGAGCAGTTACACCTCTCTGACAGATGTGGGTACTGCCTATGGCTTTCTGAATCTGTCTTCCCCTTCTACTGCCTATCGGGATCCTTCCAGACTGCCTCAGGCTTCTCAGCCCCTTGGTGGTCTATTTTGACATCTGCTTACCCTTATCTTGAATCATTTTAGCTGATAGGCCTTTCCTTGGAAAAGTTGTCTAACAGATTTTTTTTAACTCCCCTAACAAGTACTTAGGAAATTATCTTAGTGGCCTGTGAGAGTGACAGTCCCAAGACCTCCAAAAAGAGGATCACAAGGTATGCATGTTCCCACGCTTGACCAGCTCCTAAATTGAATAGTATGTGATCTTTAAAACTTTTCCTTCATCCACGAGGAATACAGATTCTGTCTGAGATACCTCTGTTTGAACCCATTTCTGGCCCTTACTAATAATTCAATTTTGAAAAGTCACTACTTTCTCATCTGTGAAATGAAGGTAAAACCATGAGTGTCACAAGGCTGACAAGGGAGAGAAAGGCCAGGATTGCGCCTTCCCCAGCCCCTGGCATGAAGTTGGTGGAGCAGTTCCTCCAAGAGAATCGAGTCCCTTCCCTCAGCTCCCTTCTCCTAGGAATAGGAGATGAGTGAGAGCATCAGAAAGTACCCAGAGCCCTCAGTCACGCACCTGTCAGTGCTGCTCAGTGGCTGTGTCTCTAGATGACCCTTTCCCCGATGGTTTCCTTTCATCTTCCTCCATTCCTCCTCCTGCCACACAGCATACAACTCAGACCTCTATCACAGATGTCCATCCAAGGAACCCTATGGAAGGAGAAACCCAAATCAGCCTATCAAAACCTGCCTCAACAGTGTGCAGCAAAGAGCAAAATAAAAGCCTAAGCCTCTACCACAGAGGAAAAAATTCAGTCTATGCTCAAAGATATTAATCTACATCAAGAAATAACCTAGCATAGGTTGTTGATACAATGGATAAGAATCTTCCTGCAAATGCAGGGAACACAGGTTTGATACCTGGTCTGAAGATTCCACATGCCTTGGAGCAGCTAAGCCTGTGTGCCACAGCCAGCCCTCTAGAGTCCATGAGCCACAACTACTGAAGCCCGAGCGACCTAGAGTCTGCACGACACAACTACCGAGCCCACATGCTATCGCTGCTGAAGCTCATGTGCCTAAAGCCATGCTCTGCAACAAGAGAAGCCGCTGCAGAGAAGCCTGTGCACCGCAGCAAAGAGTAGCCCTCACTCACCGCAGCTAGAGAGCCCCGCCGCAGCTACAAAGAACCAGCACAACAAAAGTAAATAAAGAAATAGTCGTTTAAAAAAACAAAGAAACTTTAAAAAAAGAAGAAATAAACCTAGCATAAAAAGGTCACGAGGATCTTTCAGTTCAGATAAAACTTTAGAATTCTGGGAAAGTGATTTCCTTTTTAACCAAGTATCAGAAACAGGAGATACTGCTCATCCTGTTACACTCATCCATAGAAACATGTAGCAGATTAGATAAAAATAAATCAAAATGAAGCTGATTACAAACTTTTTTCTTTTTTTCATCTTGATACATGTTTTTAACATTCACTGCTTGAAACTGAGGAAGACCAATTCCAGAGAATATGATAACATAATTGATGACCTCTCAAAGAAGTAGAAGTTCTGGCTTAATAATACTAGCTAATGTTTGGTGATTGCTCACAATGTTAGAATGTGAATGACTTTTTCCGTGTTTATTAGGCATCATTTAATTTACGCTCACAATAACCCTGTGAGGATGGTTAAGTGTTAACTCAACCTTAAAGATGAAGAAACGAAGGCATAGAGAGGCTTATTAACTTCTTCAAGGTCACATGAGTTGTAAACAATGGAGCTGGGATTTGAAGCGAGGAGTTGGATTCCAGGACCCATGGTCTGCACCAAGCTGCCATGCACAGCAACTCAAGGTGTAAATGGCATGACTGAGGGAGAAAGAAAGAGACTTGAGGGTGATGTTAGGAAGTCTATGTGCCTGGTGACTAGAAAAAAGATGGTTCCTGGAAAATGTCTCTGGAAAACAAGATATAAGAAGTGAGGCTGAAAGCCAGGTTCTGCGGAAGGGAGGCTGGATTTAGGTGAGGAATTCCTCTAGAAGGGGTTAGGTTTGAGGCAGAGACTCTGGGGTAATAGCTTGCAAGTGTTCTTTGCCACTAGAACATCATTTGAAAATATTTTTCGTTTTCAAATGAAAAATATTGAGGTCACAATGGCAGACAGATTTAAAGGTGGCCACCCAACCTCTGCCCTCTAGTGTTCACATCTGTATAATCCCCTCCCTTTCAGTGTGGGTGGGACCTGTGGCTTGCTTCTAACCAATAGAATATGGCAAAGGTGATGGATATCACTCCGATGACTGTGCTATATTATAAAAGGTTATCTTGCTAGTGGAGTTCACTGCTAGAGATTCTTCTTACCATCATGATGAAGTTAGTGTCCATGTGGAGAAATTGTACGCAACCTCCCCCTGCCAACCAGTGAGAAGCCATGCCCCTCAGTTCCAGAGCTATAAGGAAATGAATTCTGCCAGCAACCAGAATGAGCTCAGAAATGGATTTTTCCCTAGTCAAGTCTTCAGGTGGGAACATAACCCAGTCAATTCCTTGACTGTAGACGTCTGAGACCCCAAGGAGAAGACCCAACTAAGCCATGACTAGACTCCTGACCAGTGAAAATTCTGAAATAAGATGTGTTTTAAGCCACTGAGTTTGTGGTAATTTGTTACAATAGCAATAGGAAGCTCATACAGTCACAGTTATGGAAGCACCCAGAGTAAAAGTACAACTACTCTTAGGGGTTTTGAGGACTGGGGGAAAGCAAGTTAATAAAGGAGATTTGTCAAGGAGGCCCCTGCTATGTGGTAGAGGATGGCTGGCTCTAATCACTGCCCAGTTCTGGGCCTGCAAGGAACCACACACACTTTCTAACCACTCTACCTCTGGGGTGCTTTGGGGCTTCTCATCAAATGAAAGATCATCTTATACTCTCCCAGAAAATCAAGAAGGTTGGGAAGGGGCTGTACATGCTGACATCTGCCTGTGGAGTGGAGGGCATGCCTCAGGGGAAGTGCGACCCTGCTGCAGAAAGGAAAGCTAGGCGCTGGGGTGGCAAACACTGCTCTGCCCACAGTAGGCCCCACTTGTGTCTTTTCTGCTTAGTAGACACAAGCTGTTGATCTTCTCTGCCAAAGCTGGGTAGTTCATTGTCTGCTAGGAAACAAAACCCTGCTATTCTTCCCTTTCCCCCTGCTCCCTTATACTCAGAACCAACACTCTTTTCAACTAAGTCATAATTCAGTGCTATTTTAGGTAAAATGTTAAGGGGAACCTAGCCATATTTATATCCCAGAAATACACACAGAGAATGCTAATGTCCATTACAAAGTAATTGGGTCCTATTTGTAAGTTATGTGAAAGATAATTATTACTTTGCTTAAAACCTTAACTTGGTTGCTTGTTATTATGTGAAATCACAGCAATGAACTCTATCTTTGCTAAGAAATGTGTAAATGTAAAATGCATTAAGTCCAAATCTTGGTTACTGACAGTTACTAACCACCTTCATGAAATCAAAAGAGCTCTGTCCTAACTCATTCTTAGGTTGAATAAGAGTGAAAACCCCTATTTACTGAGTTTATAACATGGCAGGCCCTGTGCTCAGCACTCAGTATGTTTAGCTTCTGAAATCTGCACAGTAATGACATGAAAAAGAGAACATAATCATCTGCAAGTTAGGGAAGGAGAAACTAGGTTTGAGGAGGTCAGAATGAGTGCTCAGTTGGACAGTCCCAAACTTAAGGGCCCACATTAGGCATTAGGTATTCTCTGTCTGTTCACCACACAGAAAGAAAGAAGGGTCAACAGGACTCCATCTATGTTTATTATTCTTTTCCCCAAATTAAATTAAAAGTCCTGAAGACAGAGTCCAAAACTCCATGGTCACAGGAAAATTTTTCTTGGTTTTTAAAAGCTCAGAAACCCAGAAGAAAGCACTGCACACCCTGGCAGAGTCTAGCCTGCTTACAGAAAACCAGCTGCACCTGCAACCCAGCACCTTCAAGAGAGTCTCTACCAACATAGCTCCTCCCAAACATGAGCCCCCTCCAGCTGCGGCCTTGTAGAGGTAGAAGATGATCAGTCTTGTCCACCATGGCAAACTCAGCACTAAGCACAGAGGAGCCCCTCAGGCAATGTTTGTTAAATAAGTGAATGAGTAAATGGATGCATACATAGATGGATGGATGAACAGATGGGTAGACAGAAGGAAAGACAGATTAATGGATGGATGGTTGGATGGATATGACAAAGCTCAATTCAAGAGAGGGAGAGAAACAAGCTCAGCTCCTTTCAAATCAGCTTTTCATTTTTGGTCATGGACTCTTGGGAATCCCAGAACTATGCAATGTAAAATATCAATAAGGAATACACAGTTCGTTCCTTTATTGTTTGAGCCACATGTTTCCAAGATTTATTTTAGAAGTGATGGTAGACAAAGAACATTTATTTTATTAAGCATCAGTCAAAGAGCTTTCTAAAAATCAGCAAATTGAAAGACAAACATTCCTGCCATGTTGAATTCTTCAGTATGGGGTCTCGAATACTTAACCCCTGAGTGGGCAAGTAGGGAACTTGACAAAAGGCACATTTCGAGAGGTAATCACAGAATCTTATCATGGCCCTGCCTGAATACTAACAAATTAGGAAATTAGGCCAAGCTAGATCAACAAAATGCCCAGCCAGCCATTCAAACACAATGGCTCTAAGCCTCTCAGCATTTTTGAAGTTTAACCAGAGTCACTGGTAAGGCTGGTTCCCAAGAGTGGATCTCTTGACATTGACATGGCAAATGAGGTGATACCCTCACGTTTGCTCCATGGGTAAAGAGTGCATAGCTCCACACATGAAGGAAGGCACAGTTTTCCTGTCCTTTTGCAAGGAGCCATGACCTCATCCTGCCACATCTCCTGTCTCCAAAATGCATCCCTCAGAGGCCAAAGAAGCTAGCAAACAGGGAAGCAGGAGACGTCATATCAGTGAGAAAGGCTGCTTTGTTGTGAAGTCCCCTTGAGTGGGGACATCTGCCAGACTGGCCATGTGAAGCTGAAGACATGGCTATGATGATCCAGAAGGAAGCAAACAATGATATACGAACTTTTTCCGCTAGCCTTGCTCCTTAAGAGAAAGCTGTTTCCAGATGAGGGCTTTCAACAACTTCCTACCAAGAGACCTCAAGGCGCCTAAACCTGTTCTGTACCATATGGATCATCTAATAAAATCAGCATCTAATGACGCTTACCCTCGCTTATCCAGGAGCTGTTAACTTAGGGTGTGGGTTAGCCAGAACCTCAGCTTCCTCTTGCACGCCAGGGCTGGCTTGGCTTGCGTGGCGCTCCAGCTCCTTCCCAGAGGAGGCCTGAGCAAGGCTCAGCCTGGCTGCTTTCCTGTTAGCATTTGTAGCATTCTAAAAAGCCAATGTCAGAACAGACCTCATCCATCAACCTATTTCAATTTTTTCATTTTATAGATGAGGAAAATGAGGCACAGATTGGGGAACTTAGTAGCTGAACTGAACCTCAAATTTGAGTCCTAGGATTTTAGTCCAATGTTATTCCCATCATGTTTAATTCCAGTTCAAAAGGTAATCGGCTTACTTCTCTCTATAAAAGACTCTGGGTTCATCCACCTAACTAAACCTGACTCAATTTCATTCCTTTTTATGGCTAAGTAATATTCCATTGTATATATGTATCACATCTACTTTATCCATTCCTGTTGATGGACATCTAGGTTGCTTCCATGACCTAGAGGGGTGGGACGGGAAGGGGGAGGGAGCCCAAAGACAGAGGGGAGTTATGTAGTTATGATTGATTCATGTTATTGTATGCAGAAACCAATACAACATTGTAAAGCAATTATCCTCCAATTAAAAGATAAAAAAAATAATTGGGCGAGGAAAGGCTGATACCAGTGGTAACTGGCAAGTTTGGAGACTCATATTTTCTTTATTAATCTATTCTTCACTCAACAGCTCCCCATTTCCTATATATCAAGCCTAAAGATGTTGGCCTGGGATGGGAGTAGAAAATAGGTTTCATCTTGAAGGCCAAGCTTAGAATTTATCAGTTGCTGGAGCTGTACAGAGAAGGAGAGTACCATGAGTGATTAATGATGACTCTCTTAGACAAAAAAGTGGAGATGTGCCAGTGGGCCCTGACTTGGATAGGAAGACCCTCTATAATCTGGCCTCATCTTACTCATTTTTCCTTTCTCTCAAATAAGGGCCCTCTGCTGGGGTTAGAACCTGATTCAAACTTCCCACCGAACCACATCAGTGTCTCTCCTAGTTCTGCTTCAGAACTTTCTTCTTTTGTATTTTCCTGCCCAGGATACTCTCCATGATTCTCTCACAAACCCTATGTCTTCATAGAGCCTTCCTGACCACCACAGCCCACACAGATATCAACTGAGCTATAAAGGATGATGCAGCTTAGCACTAAAGTTGCATGGCTCTGTGCCTGAGTTTTTCCTTTGTGCTAGTCTTTTCTCCTCCACTAGGAAAGGTTTCTTGTTACTCCCAAGAATTGTGGAGTGCAGTAAGCTTCAGCAATTGACATTAGAATTCAATGTGGATAGCTAATTTAATTTTAATTTGTGTGTATGCTATAAGATAGGTCCTTGTTGCTTATCCATTTAAAATACAGCAGTGACTCCCCAGTTCCCTAACAGTCCCTCTCACATCATTCTTCCCCCATCGTAACCATCAGTTTGTTCTCTAAGTCTGTAGTCTGTTTCTGTTTTGTAAATAAGTTCATTTGTATCATTTTTTAAAAGATTCTCTGTATAAGCAATATCATATATTTCTCTTCCTCTGTCTGACTTACTTCACACAAGATGGCAATCTCTAGATCCATCCATGTTGCTGCACATGGCATTATTTTCTTCTTTTTATGGCTGAGTAATATGCTGTTGTATGTATACACCATATCTTCTATATCTGTTCCTCTGTTGATGGACTTGGTCTAGGCTATTGTAAGCAGTGCTGCAATGAACATTAGGGTGCATGTGTTCTTCTGGACCATGTTTTAAGCATATGCATGGATAT
Source organism: Bison bison bison (assembly GCF_000754665.1). Taxonomy (NCBI): domain Eukaryota; kingdom Metazoa; phylum Chordata; class Mammalia; order Artiodactyla; family Bovidae; genus Bison; species Bison bison. The sequence continues at coordinate 2,014,590 of NW_011495076.1, forward strand.
TTTATGACAAAAGAGAAGTGATGCTTGAGGATGCCCTCTCCTTTACCTCTTCCCTTCTCATTCACTCAGCCATGACTTCCTATTAAACTCAATCATGTTGAGGTTCTAACAAAAGCAGCATTTTCTATAACCCAAACCCAAGTGTATGCCTAAGCAATCTCATTTGGTATAAATTCTTGGCACTTCAGTAAGTCAAGGAGAGATATTGTCAAGCCTTCCAAGTACACTTTTAACTCAAGCTAAGCAGATGTTGACTGTCATTTATTCTAGGATTTGTTTTTCAGAACTAAACAAGGAAGTCAGATATAAATAATATCCCTAAAGATTTTTGCTATAGCTCTTCATCCAAAATGTTTGTAATCTCTTCCTCTTAGCAAAAACCTGAAAATTTTTCTTACCAAGAAATAAACACAATTATCACTAATATTATTTTGTATAAAAATATTAGTAAGTTAATGTATTATTTATACAGTGGCCATCTCTTTAAAAACTCCTAAATTTGTGTTACATGGTGGGTGCAGGAAGAATTAAAATTTCAGGCTCTTTTACTATGATTAAGGAGTCTTGTCTTTTCCTAGTTTCTTTTTGGGTAGGACTGGTAGTGTTTGTAGATAACTCCTCTCCATCATCCACCCCCTTCCTCAGCAACATTCCTTCACATCCCACTTTGAGCAAGAGTGCCATTAGAATCTTTGAGTGACTCCCACGGCCACCACATTTGCTCCCCTAGATGAGTAAGAAGGTCTCTCATATGAATCACGGTAAGTCACCAGCTTCCACACTGTCCTAGGTGGGGAAAGGTTTGTCTCGCGTACACTCAGCTTTTTAGGGTTTGAAAATATTTTTAAGTGATGGGCCAGTTAAACCTCCCCACACCACGAACAGTCAGAGAGAGGAAAGCAGGTCCTCTCTGCCTGGGCCAGAACTGAGCACACCCACTACCCACAGCCCAGTGATGCGTGAAGGACACGGGCTGCCCCCCAGATGAGGGGGCAGGAGGAGGCCTGGAAGGCAGGGTTCTGAGCACCCCCGCCCCAGAGTCAGAGCTCCCCTGCCTTAGTCCACACCACGGTCCATACACACTGAGGATCTTTCTGAGTGACCTGATTACATAAGAGCTCTTCTTTTAAAAATGGGAAAACTATCAACCTAATGAATGTCTCACTACCTTAGGATTCCTTTTACCTTGGGAGCCAAAAGTTATGGAGAGTGTAGGAAATAGGAACAAAGTTTATTTGAGCCATTGTTATTTTTTTTTCCCCCTACAAGTAAAAAGGAATCTATGAGGGTAAAATTTTAAAACATTTGCACAGAAGTCTGTTTAAAAAGACAGTTTCATAGATTTTCAAAGGGAATTTTTACGACCGAAAACACGAGACAGCATTATATCAGAAGAGAGGAACATCCTTTAAATGACAGAAGTTTAGTTTTCTAAAAAATGCAACTCACAGTCTTGCTTCTCTCATCTGATGTGGACAGGTGGACATTCCACCAGGGCCTGCTCCTTGGAACCTTCCAACCTTGGGGATGGTGGGAGTTTACAGTGGAGGCAGAGGACTTGGGTCAGACAGGCCCACGTGTATTTCCCAGGCCCTTCCTTCTCTCCTGTGACTGGCTGGAGGGCCTCTGAGTGTCTGAATGTCTGGAGACTCTATTACTAGTTCCGTCAAGTCTGGCCAGAGTCTGGGAGCCAGCGTGGCAGTGTTTGTGGAGCCAAAGTGGAGATTAAGTCATGTTTTAGAAGTGACCTCTGTCCACCCTTTCTGCAGGCATCCTCTCCCCTCCGGGCCTCACTCCCCAGCAACTCGCCACCTACATGCTTTTGTTCTGAGTGAGCCCCTCCCTGCCAACACAAGACTCAACACCGTCACCTCCCGACCCCCACCCACCCCCACGTTGCCTTCTCTTCAAATGGACCTAGTCTTTGTTGTTCTAATTAGATTATCTCTGCCTTAGGGACCTAAGGGACAGTCCCCAGCAGCCCTGGCTGGAAAGGAAGGTCGCATAATCCCTGTTATCAAGAGGCTTGTCATTTAGCATGTAGATCAACTAATTCTTTCAATATCAGGGGAGCAATTGTGCATCTTAATATTGATTTTTTTGGAGATACAATCGCCTGCATTCCTGAGTCAGACTCACTTACTGAAGCTAAAAGGTTCCACTTACTGTATTATGAAATCACCCCCGCCCCCAGCACACACTCCATCCCAATTTAATGTTACAAAGCTGGACAAATCTGAAGGGCTTTGTGTTTTTCCACTTGGTCCAATTTCAGAATGAGCATCCAGCAGAGGAGAAAAAGGAAAAACATTTCTGGTTATTTTAAGACTGCATGTACATTTGTTTTTGGAGTCGGGGTGGGGGCATATTTTGCCGTTTCCCACCATCCACCTGGTCCGCCCACACTTCCTCTACTCCCCAAACTTTGCCATACAGTGATTTCGGGCTCTTAATATAAGAAGGCCAGCTTATTGGATTTCTATAATTCATGATGAATTAGCAGACTGGGCTTTCAAATTAAGCTGGGGGCATTTTCTTATCAAACACCCTTCCAAGTCAGTGGGAAGCAGAGAAAGAAAAATTTGAGCTACAACAGCAAATACTACTACTACTAATAAAAACTATCTTATCAAAGGTTCAAAAAAGTCCAAAACTGCGGTTTGGGACAGGAAGAGGTGCTGATTCTATGTTATAAAGGGATATGAGACAAAGGCAAATAGCAGCCAAAGGGCAAATGTACAATTTGCTCTGCTCAGAAAGTTCAGTGGCCGTAAATGTGAGCGCGCTACGCAGCATCATCCACCGGAATATCAGTCATGAATCTTTCCACTACTTACTGAGCATCAGCTGCAGTGCTGGCACTAAACTACAGTGTGTCCTAAGTCTTCCACAGCATTGTTCCACTTCATTCTCATAGCGAGCCTTTGAGTCATGGTCTACTAATTATTCCTATCTTATAGTTGAAACTGCTAAGGCCAAGAAAGATTATATGATTTGCTCAAGTTCCCAGAACCAATAAGTAGCAGAGACAGATTCCAACCCAAGGCTGCCTGTCCAACCCCTGAACATGTAGTCTCAACTAGAAAACTGCTCTTCACACTTTGCTGGTTGATAAAGGGATGCCTTCATCTATTCCATCATCTGCCCATTTATTCCAAGATGATTGCTCATCTTCCAGACCCTCCATGCCAAGGATAGAACAGAACGCACAGCGCAGGATGGGAGACAGACAAAAATAAATAAATACTGTAGCATCAAATAAGGTGGTGCTTGCTCCCATAGAAATGTGTGAATTCAGGAGGAACACTGAAGAGGTCTCAGAGATTTCACAGAAGAGTTTAGTGTTTGTTTTGTTTCGAAAAAGTCCTTAAAATAATTAATTGCCTAAGAGAGAATGGGGAAAGGACTGCTTTTCACTAGACATCTGTTCTGTACATGCGCTAATGTAATCATGGTATTTACCTTTGTATTTACTGAAATCTTCTATCTATTGAGTTCTGGATGTGTATTGACATTTTACTGTTTCAAAGTGAAACTAACAAAGTCTTTAAACAGAAAAGCAGATATAACTGACTTCAAAACACTTGGAGATCTCCTATGCATTGGGAATAAGATACTAATACATAACTTTTTTGCAGTTACTTAGGGAGAAGTTCAGAGAAGGCAATGGCACCCCACTCCAGTACTCTTGCCTGGAAAATCCCATGGATGGAGGAGCCTGTTAGGCTGCAATCCATGGGGTCGCTAAGAGTCAGACACGACTGAGCGACTTCACTTTCACTTTTCACTTTCATGCATTGGAGAAGGAAATGGCAACCCACTCCAGTATTCTTGCCTGGAGAATCCCAGGGACGGGGGAGCCTGGTGGGCTGCCGTCTATGGGGTCACACAGAGTTGGACACGACTGAAGTGACTTAGCATAGCACAGGGAGAAGTTATATTCACGTTTTGTTATGTAATTATATTGCAGTGTGTGGTTAAGTAGATTTGTAAAATTTCTGTCCTAGAATCTCAAGCTCTTACTGCATTGTTTTGCTTACCTATCTGTTTTATGCTATTAGACTGCAAAACCTTTGTGGAACATGAGATCCTAGATCAGTGTCTGACACATAGTAGGTGCTCAGGAAATATTGGTTAAAATAGAAAAATGAATGCATGACTGAATTAACTAATGCCTACAAAACTTCCTCCTGAAGCAAATGTGTTGAAGCAAACACATTTTACCAT
>NW_011495076.1:2018916-2065097 GCF_000754665.1 Bison bison bison
TGTTTGTACCATGACCACATCATGCTGCTGCTGCTGCTAAGTTGCTTCAGTCGTGTCTGATTCTGTGGGACCCCATAGATGGCAGCCCACCAGGCTCCCCTGTCCCTGGGATTCTCCAGGCAAGAACACTGGAGTGGGTTGCCATTTCCTTCTCCAATTCATGAAAGTGAAGAGTAAAAGTGAAGTCGCTCAGTCGTGCCCGACTCAGCGACCCCATGGACTGCAGCCTACCAGGCTCCTCCGTCCACGGGATTTTCCAGGCAAGAGTACTGGAGTACTCTTATGGAATAGTCCTGGCTTGATATATTCTGTTCTCTTGTTCCCATCAACCATCAAAACGTTTGTTTTAATATTTGAGCAGCATCTGTTAACTTACTTCTTGTGCCCAAAAACAATTACCAAGATTCTTGGTAGGATCCATGTGTCCCAGTTTTCCTGTTGGAAAACAAAGTTACCATAGCAACAGATAAACTATGTTCTTGAATGAGATCGACACCATTAGAGGGTGTGAAAATGAGGAGCTAGAATTACAATCCAACATTTTAGATTCTGATGGTTTTGGTGTTCTCACTAAGGAAAAAGACCACTTTATATGGCAACATTTATTTACTTATTAATAAGCACTTGTGAAGTATTCTGAGAATATTGAACATGTATTGATTGTGGAAAGTATTGTTTAATACTCTAGTGAAAATCTGATTGAAAATATTTGACTTGGTTTTTGTTTCTCATCATCACATTTTTATCTATCCGACATGACTTTTCTGATCATTTTAGAGGTTTAGATGTTAAACAAAGCACAGCATAGTTAGTAAATAATTCAAGGTCTATAGTGGACATTTGTCATATTTTTGCCTGCCCATCAACTTTTAAATGACCCCCTTTATTAACTGAAATACCTATGTCTCCTAGAGTATAAGTTATTTGCCTCCCTTGCCGCTTTCAGAACACAGCATATGACCCAGATGTCCAGCAATCAGGGATACCTGGGCAAGACTTCCATACAGAAGATCCTGTTGCAGAAATGGCTTCAAAACAGGTGAAATAAGCTAGTGCAGTAAAGATAAATAAATCCCTGGTACTTCATGCCTGCCAGCAGCAGAGACCATGATTTCCTCATCAGGCCATTTTTCTCTGAAGTGTTTGAGCATTGGTGCAAGGCGCTGAGCTTCCAGCCCCTTTCTCTAGGGCATCCCCTCAAGTCTGAGTTCCTTCATATCCTTCAATAAGTCTTTCTCCTACTTTTTAACTGGTTAGAGATGATTCTGGTTGTTTTGCAACTAGAAATGTGGACTGTTAAAAAAACGACATCCAATCATAAAAATAATCTTGACACCCATACAGAGTATATTATCTGTGAAGTCCAGGGTGAACTCTGAGTATGTCTTCAGGTACCCATACAGAGTATATTATCTGTGAAGTCCAGGGTGAACTCCTGAGTATGCCTGCAGGTGCCAGAACACAGGCTGAAAAGTCAAACTAGTAATCAAACAGCAATCCTAGTAATTCTTTGTGGTAATATGATTAGAGGATTTTTTTGTTGTTGGACATAATACTATATTTAATCAAACTTCTTGGAAGGTGATTCTGAGTTTCCTGAGCCCTAATCTCCAAGTATGGGCTTTCCTCATAACTCAGTTGGTAAAGAATCTGTCTGCAATGCAGGAGGCCTGGGTTCAATTGCTGGGTCGGGAAGATGCCCTGAAGAAGGAAACGGCAACCCACTCCAGTGTTCTTGCCTAGAAAATCCCATGGACAGAGGAGTCTGGCAGGCTACAGTTCATAGGGTCACAAGAGTCAGACATGAATTAGCAACTAAACCAAACCCACCAATCTCCAAGTATAGTCACATTCTGAGGCAGTAAGGACCAGGATCTCAAGTTATGAATTTGGTGAGGGGAGGGATGGGACACAATTCATCCTGTAACACTTGTGTTCATCTAAATTGTCTCAATCAAGGCTGTTTTAGGGAAGTGAATTCTAAAAGTTATCATGACTTCTATTAAGTTTGAAATAAACCTTTATAATGAAATTATCTGTTGATTATTACCTAAAAATTCTATTTTGGAAAACAAAGTGAAACTTCTGCTCCCCCAAACCCCCCAGGGTCCATTCTTACTAAAGTTGGAAGGAGATTGTATTGTTTGTATTAGTTAAATAATAATACAAGCAGATAGCTTGTATTGCTAGTATTATTTTTTTTTAATACTCAACAAACCCAGGGTTTTCAAATGAAAACAACCAGAGCTAAAAAAATAAAATAAAATAAACAATAACTATACCTCTCTGTCTCCCACCTGCAGAAGCTCTTGTGCTATTGTTCAGAACATGGTAAGAATCAGTTCAGGCCTCTGCTTGTGGGAAGTTCCCTGCCCTCCTCTGGGTGGTCCAGCAGGCATGTAGGAAATGGCACACAGAAGGAGAAAGCCTGAGCGCTGAAGAACAGCATCTTCTCTACTCCCCTCCACACACAAAGCTTTGACTGATCCCAATGTATATAGGAAGAGTGAATATTGGAGAGGGCCTGAAGATAGCTTGTATGTGGTGCACATCTCTGTCCAGAGAGAGGACTGCCCCTCTTTGTTTGTCTAAGCATCTTTCATATTTTCTCAAGGGCCATCTGTTGGGTTGGCCAAAAAGTTGCTTTTCTTCCTTGTAGAAACCTATTTAGAGATTTTGTCAAAATCTGAATTGGGCCATAGAAATGTGTCACACATGTGAATAATATCCATCATAGGTACTGGAGAACAAAAAGTTGAAAATCACTGACCCAGACCAGTCTTTACCAAATGCTAGTGTTTGATCAGAGAAAAACCATTTCTATAAATGATATGAAATAAGGAACATATGACAGGAATTATACCAGTACTGTTCAGTATAGCTTTCTGTGATGATAGAAATGTTTTGTATCTGCCTTGTTTGGTAACACAGGCACTAGGTACACATGTGAAATGCGGCAAGCACAACTGAGGAACTGGAGTTTTAATTTTCTATCATTTTAATCAATTGTAATGTTAATAGTCACACATGACTTGTGGCTACTATACTGGATAGCACAGAATTAGATCTTAACCCGTTGTAGGGCTTGGTGAAGGAATCTCCAGATGGGGCTGGTCTTTGCATCTGCAGTGGGTGGGTCTGAAGTTGCTGTTGAGCCACAGGGCCAGCAGGAGGAGAGACGAACTAGAGTGAAGTAGAGGAGAGCGAGGACCTGCTGGAACCCACAAGGGAAAATGGGGACCATGTCTATCTTTTGCACCTGTAATTTTGGTGGACACAGAAGGCAGTACCCTTCCCCACAGAACTGCACATACCTGGCCCAGGACTCAGAGAAGGTGAAGGGGGAGATCCCATGGGAACTGGAGGCTCTGTCTTGGCAGATGAACTTCTTTCTCCGGCTCGGTGAACTCGGAGGTCATGAATAAGGGAGATACAAGCTGCCTTTAGAATGTAATGGCTGCAGTGTCACTGCCACAGATGTTTCTTGTGGCCATCCTCACTCAGAACCACACAGGGAAAGGAATTCTGTGTAACACACAAGCATCCCAGTTGGTCCAAGAAGAGATGATATTAACTTTTCCTCCTGCCCTCTTTGGGTCCTTCCGCAATTACAGTGAATATAGCTTGGCCTTACTCTCTTGGTTCTCCTCCTGTCCCTCACTCTTAAAATACACAGAAGGTAATTTAGAGTGTACCAGTGAGTAGTGAATTTAGGGTAGCTCTTCCAAAACTAAGCTGCTGTTGTGTTGAGAATGTTGCACATTTTATTTACCAAAAGATAAATGGATCTTTTGATTTTTTTAGTGGGCATTTACTCACTTATTGTCTGACAATAAATGAGAAGTAGAATGAAGGAATCGGAATTTCTATTCTAACAAATCCCTCTGATTCTACTTTGATTCCTTATGGCTCCATTTCTTTCACAGTTTGTGGGAGAAAAATGCCATTACACAGAAGTGGCAGCTTGTACTTGGATAACAATTTCAATATACTTACAATTTACTCCTTAGGAGCTGTCAAAAAAGTTTGGCACTAAATACAGCCCAGTAGTTACAGTAAAGAAGAACAATTATTCATAATCTTATTTTCAGATCTATTTTAAAGGTTAACTGTGTGTTTTATCCAAGACAATCTGCTTTTATTAATGCCATGACTGGACATATGTAAATGATAATATGAGTTTACTTCACAAGAAGGCTCAGATTTAACATTTCCATTATATGATAGGGAGATTCTAACAAAGGCTGGATAAACTCAGCGTTTTCCTAAAACAATGATTGTTATTCACAAAAGAGTCAAAATCTACACTTGAGATTGTATATTGTCTCCCACATTAAGCAGTGTTTCACTTTTATCCCTGATATGTTAACACTACTGATGAATATTTTAATAAGTACAAGTTTATCAAGTTCTTTGAGAGTCTTGGAAGAAAAAGTAAAGTAATTCAAGGATTCAGTCCAGACTAAATGGTGTGGCCTAATAGATCAAAAGCCTGAAGGAAACCAAGCTGTGGAAAAGTAATAATGTAAATAAAAATGTGATTTCAATCCTTGCTTGGCGACTGTCCTTGCTCAGGCCACAAAGGCTTGGTGCCATCAGATGCATTAATGCTAAGATATGGTCACTAGTGGGGGAGGGGGAGATGGTGAAAGCTTTTTGCCTGTGGATCTAGGGAACTGCTTATAAGCCTGAAATGCATTCGGCTGATGCATCAGACATCAGTTATTGAAGAAGCAGAGGCGATGAACTTACTTTAGCATTGACCTGACCCAAGGGGATAAACACATTGCCACGTGCTGAGTTACTTCAACAGTGAAGAGACGCCCAATGTCAAAATGCCACAGGGCTACACATTGTTCCAAGGCTGGGACTGGATTTCCTCGAGACTGTCTCAAAGTGGTGGGATTTCTGAAGTGTCTGCAGAGATGCAGCCCTTCCCCATCCCCACCCCCACCACTCATTGTAGGAAGAGCAGCGTAACTTGTTCTGGGAAACAACAATGGACAATCCTTAAGGAACCATGCAAATAAACAGTGCTGGTGTCACTCGGCGGTCTGAGGACAAAGCGAGGTATGGGTAGTACCCGAGAAGACATTTACAAGGATTTCCTGTTCTCTGCTGAGCCATTTTCAACCTGCTGAAGCCCTCAAAGGGTTTAAGGCTTGGGCTGGAGAACAGCATAAGAATGAGCATCAAAAGTCTAGGCTTCTGAGCCTTTTGCTCAGATTTGGAAATCTTCCTAAAACAGGGAACTTTAATAGCATAGGATTAAGAGCTAGGGCTTGAAAGTCAGACATTTTGGCTTCAGATTTTGATCTCACTAAATAGCTGTGCAAACTTGGAAAACGTGATTAACTTCTCTAAATCATTTCCTCATCTACAAAGTGGACTCATCATAACATTTATCAGAATGAATTAGGATTAGGTTGATCTGCAAGTCCTGGGAAAGCCAAGAAAACAGTGGTTTTATTGAGATAGAAGTCTATTTCTCTCTCATAACACAGCAATCCAGGCCAGGTATGGAGATTCCACATGATCACACCATTTTTAAAGGTGACTTTAATATCTATGCCAAATGAATGCTACAGCTCCAGTCCTCACTCACATATTCCATGAGGAAGCAGGCAAGAAGGGAATGGCCTTCCCCTTTATAGACCTGTCCCATAAATTACACAGCTCTCTTACTTTCTTTTGTCTCAGACTTAATCACACAGCCACACCAGGTTGCAAGAGAGTCTGGGAAATGTGGTCTATATTCTGGATGGCCATGTCCCCAGCTGCAGTTTGGAAAGTCTGTTACTGAGAGGAAAGAAGGATATTGGGAGATGCATAGGATTCTCCGCTACCCAACCTACCAGGGTATGTGCGGATTCAGAGAGTACTGGTAAAGTGCTTTGCCCAGAGGCCAGGCCAAAGGAAGTGCTCCAAGAATGTTCAGAATCGCCGCCATCCCTCACTCCACCCAAAGCACCCAGGTTCGCTTGCTGGTTCCTGGGAGGGTGCTGCACCCGCTAGATAGGAAGTGGAGCAATGTATGTAAAGACGCTGCCTGTGGAGCATGGAGAGTGCAGGGGGCTGTGGAGGGGCAGGGCTGGGGCTATGGTGAAATGAAGGAGGCACTCACCTTTGGTGCAAAATTTAGGAAGGTGTGTGTTGCCAAAATTCTCAGTACTCAATAATAATAATACTTTAATATTTTAAAAAGCCAGAATTAATGCAAAAAATCTACAGTGGACAGAAATAAAGATGGGACCCAGCTCTACACTTCAGCAACTCGCTTTACCTGCTTCACCTAATCCTAGACCTGTCAGATCCTGTTCTTCCTGGCAGCCTTTTCTCAGGCCTGAAAGAATTAGTGCAGTGTTAAGGGGATTTGTTTAAAACCTGAGGGATGTATCTGCAATAATTAAATGGGATCCAACAAAGTATAAACTCTCTGAGGTACATGGATGTCTTTATATGTTTAAAAAGAAACAGTAGTCCTTTTAAAATTTATAAAATCCATACTACCTAAATCACAAGAAAGAAAATGGAAAGCACTTAAAATTGTACCACTAAGAAAACCTTAATTAATATTTTAATGTCAATCTTTCCAAATTTTTAAGTGGTATATTTATATACATACACACACACATATAAATATATATATATGTATACATTTAAAATGAAATCTCTCAGTATATAACACAATCTACCTTTTCATTTAGCAATATTTCTGTATTACTATATGTTCTTCTACAATATAATTTCTTTTTAAAATTTTTATTGAAATATAGTTGATTTACAGTGTTGCATTAGTTTCTGCTGTACAGCAAAGTGCAGTAATACACTGTGCTTTGTAAAGCACTTTGCACTGCATGCAGTAATATACTTTGCTGAATATATATGTATTCTTTTTCACATTTTGCCATTATGATTTATCACAGGATATTAAATATAGTTTCCTGTGCTATATAGTAGAATCTGGTTGTTTATCCACTCTGTATCTAATAGTTTGTCCCTGCTAATCCCAAACTCCCAGTCCTTCCCTCCACCACCCCTACTCTACTCTCCCTTGGCAACCAGAAGTCTCTTCTCTGTGTCTCTGAGACTGTTTCTGTTTTGTAGACCTCTTCATTAGTGTTATATTTTAGATTCCACATACAAGTGATAGCATGTGGTATTTGTCTTTCTTTTTCTGGTTTACTCTGATCATCTTTAGGTCCATCCACGTTGCTGCAAATGGCATGATTTCATTCTTTTTAGTGCTGAGTAATACTCCATTGTGTGTATACCACATTTTCTTTATCCACTTATCTGTTGATGGATGTTTAGGTTTCTTCCATCTCTTGGCTATTGTAAATAGTGCTACTATGAACATAGGGGTGTGTATATCTTTTCAAATTATAGATTTGCCTGGACAAATGCCAGGGGAGTGATTGCTGAATGGTATGGCAACTCAATTTGTTTTTGAAGAGCCTCCATAGTGTTTTCGATAGTGGCTGCGCCAATTTACAATGCTACTAACAGTGCAGGAGGGTTCCCTTTTCTCCACACCCCTTCCAGCATTTGTTATTTGTAGACTTTTTAATGATGGCCATTCTGACTAATGTGAAGTGATACCTCACTGTAGTTTTGATATGCATTTCTCTGATAATTAGTGATGATTAACATCTTTTCATGCACCTCTTGGCCATCTGTATGTCTTCTTGGGAAAAATGTTTATTTATGTCTTGTACCCATTTTTTCAGTATAATGGAATGCTCCATGAATTTGTCATTCTTGCACAGGGACCATGCTAATCTTTTCTGCATCATTCTAATTTTTTAGTAGACATGCTGCTGAAGCAAGCACTACAATTTATGTTGTGTGTATGTACCAAATTTAGATTGTTTCCAATTTTTTTGCCCTTATAAATAGCTCTGAAGTATGTATCCTTATGGTTACATTCTTTTTGCAATTACCTGCTTATTTACTTCGTTGTTGTTGTTATTCAGTCACCAATTCATGTCTGACTCTTTGTGACCCCATCAACTACAGCACGCCAGGTTTTCCTATCTCTCACCATCTCCAGAAGTTTGCCCAGATTCATGTTCACTGAATTGGTGATGCCATCCAACCATCTCATCCTCTGTAACTGTCTCCTCCTTCTGCCTTCAATCTTTTCCAGCATTAGGGTCTTTTCCAATGAGTCAGCTGTTCGCATCAGGTCACCAAAGTATTGCAACTTCAGCTTCAGCAAAATCCTTCCAAAGAGTATTCAGGGTTGATTTCTTTTAAGACTGACTGATTTGAGTCCAGGTTCGATGCATGAGGCAGGGTGCTCACGGCTGGTGCACTGGGATGACCCTGAGGGATGGGATGAGGAGGGAGGTAGGAGGGAGGGTCAGAATGGGAAACACATGTACACCCATGGCTGATTCATGTGAATGTATGGCAAAAACCACCACAATATTGTAAAGTAATTAGCCTCCAATTAAAAAAAAAAAAAGATTGACTGGTTTGATCTCCCTGCTTTCCAAGGCGCTCTCAAGAGTCTTCTCCAGCATCACAGTTTAAAAACATCAATTCTTTGGTGCTCTGCCTTCTTTACTGTCCAACTCTCACATCCATACATGACCACTAGAAAGACTAGGAAAGTGAAAGTGAAAGTGGCTCAGTCATGACTGACTCTTTCCGACCCCATGGACTATAGAGTCCATGGAATTCTCTAGGCCAGAATACTGGAGTGGGTAGCCTTTCCCTTCTCCAGGGCATCTTCCCAACCCAGGGATTGAACCCAGGTCTCCTGCCTTGCAGGCATGTTCTTTACCAGCTGAGCCACCAGGGAAGCCCAAGGAAGACTATAGCCTTGACTATACAGATCTTTGTCAGCAAAGTGATGCCTTTGCTTTTTAACACACTGTCTAGGTTTGTCATCTTTCCTGCCAAAAAGCAATCATCTTCTAATTTCATGGCTACAGTCACCAGCCACAGTGATTTTAGAGCCCAAGAAGAGGAGATGTATCACTACTTCCACTTTTCACCTTCTATTTGCCATGAAGTGATGGGACAGGATGTCATGGTCTTTGTTTTTTTAATATTGAGTTTTAAGCTGGCTTTTTCACTCTCTTCCTTCACCCTCATCAAGAGGCTCTTTAGTTCCTCTTCACTTCCTGCCATTAGAGTGGTATTTTATTTGGTATAAATTCCTAAAAAAGGAATTGCTAGTCAGCCCTCTTAAGACTGCCAAATAGCCTTCCAAAAATTTTCTACCAATTTATACTCCTTTTAGAAGTGTATGAGAGTCTGTGTTTCCCATGCCCTGACATCACTGAGAATAATCAATTTTTTAAATCTCTACTGATTTAACTAGTAACAAGTAAAAATAAAACTTTTATATTTACATGTCTTTAAATGCTAATGGAGGTCAAGATTTTTGCATTTTTATTACTATTTGCATTTTTTAAAATAAATTGCATGAAGAGGTAAGAACTATAATGGCAGAGACTTATAGCTTTCTGTTCATTTATGTCTTCCAAGCATCTACAACAGTGCCTGACAAAGAATAAGCACTCAATAAATATTTGTTGAATGAATGAAAGTGTTCAGCAATTTCTAAGAGTTCTTTATCAAAGGCATTAATATTTAAGGTAGGTTTCAAATATTTTTCTCCATTTATCATGTACCTGTCAGCTTTATCATATTCTTCCTGCTACATACAAGTTTATAAACTTCAGTGTTTTTCTTCTTGTTTTCTCTCTTTGTGTCAGGATATTACATGTACTGGGACTCTATTTGTGTGTGTATACATTTTTTTCTAACTTTTTTTTATGTTCTGAATCATGTGTACCTTATTTTACTCTATAGTGTACATGCTTTTAGTTTTTTCAGATAGGCAAATGTCTTCTGCAAAAAGTATCTTTTTCTTTTTGTCAATATTTTTACATCTTATTTCATTTTCTTAAAATTCTTTAAATTCCAGAAAAATACCTAAAAATAGTGATTATATTTGGTATCTTTTTCTTGTTTTTTGACTTGCAGAGAAGTCCTCCTTATTTGGTGGCTATTTATTTCAAGATGGTATTTTCAGGATTCTTAAATTTTTTTTTCTATAGTAGAGGTTTATTTTTAAAAATCTGGAATAGATTTTTGATTTCTGACCCCAGTGTTTTTGATATTTTGACCTAATATTTTCCTTCTTCTACTAATATGGTTAATTATATTAAAATATTTCCTAGAATATATCATTCTTATACTCACAGAATAAACTCACTTGGGCATAGTATATTTTTAATGTAATTCTAGTTTTGATTTGCTAATATTTCATATAGTGTTATTATATTTTTAGTTATACATTTAGTCTATAGTTGTCCCTTTTTAAGGCACTTTTTCAGTTCAGTTCAGTCTCTCAGTCATGTCCAACTCTTTGCCACCCCATGGACTGCAGCACGCCAGGCTTCTTTGTCCATCACCAACTCCTGGAGCTTGCTCAAACTCATGTCCATAGACTCGGTGATGCCATTCAGCCATCTCATCCTTTGTCATCCCTTTCTCCTCCTGCCTTTCAATCTTTCCTAGCATCAGGGTCTTTTCCAATGAGTCAGTTCTTCACATCAGATGGCCAAAGTATTGGAGTTTCAGCTTCAGCATCAGTCCTTCCACTGAATATTCAGGACTGATTTCCTTTAGGATGGACTGGTTGGATCTCCTTGCAGTCCAAGGGACTCTCAAGAGTCTTCTCCAATACCACAGTTCAAAAACATCAATTCTTCGGCAGTCAACTTTCTTTCTAGTACAACTCTCACATCCATACATGACTACTGGAAAAACCATAGCTTTGACTAGACAGTCCTTTGTTGGGAAAGTAACGTCTCTGCTTTATAATATGCTGTCTAGGTTGGTCATAACTTTTCTTCCAAGGAGCAAGCGTCTTTTAATTTCATGGCTGCAATCACCATCTGCAGTGATTTTGGAGCCCCAAAAATAAAGTCTCTAATTGTTTCCATTGTTTCCCCATCTATTTGACATGAAGTGATGGGACCAGATGCCATGATTTTAGTTTTCTGAATTTTAAACCAACTTTTTCACTCTCCTCTTTCATTTTCATCAAGAGGCTCTTCAGTTCTTCTTCCCTTTCTGCCATAAGTGTGGTGTCATCTGCATATCTTAGATTATTGATCTTTCTCCTGGCGATCTTGACTCCAGCTTGTGCTTCATCCAGCCCGGCATTTCTCATGATGTACTCTGCATATAAGTTAAATAAGCAGGGTGACAATATACAGTCTTGATGTACTTCTTTCCCAATTTGGAATCAGTCTGTTGTTGCATGTCCAGTTCTAATTGTTCCTTCTTGACCTGCATACAGATTTCTCAGGAGGCAGGTCAGGTGGTCTGGTATTACCATATCTTTCAGAATTTTCCAGAGTTTGTTGTGGTCCACACAGTCAAAGGCTTTAGCGTAGTCAATAAAGCAGAAGTAGATGTTTTTCTGGAACTCTCGCTTGTTTGATAATCCAATGGACGTTGGCAATTTGATCTCTGATTCCTCTGCCTTTTCTAAATCCAGCTTGAACATCTGGAGTTTCATGGTTCACATACTGTTGGAGCCTGGCTTGGAGAATTTTGAGCATTACTTTGCTAGCGTGTGAGATGAGTGCAATTGTGCAGTAGTTTTAACATTCTTGGCATTGCCTTTCTTTGGGATTGGAAAGAAAATTGACCTTTTCCAGTCCTGTGGCCACTGCTGAGTTTTCCAAATTTGCTAGCTTATTGAGTGCAGCACATTCACAGTATCATCTTTTAGGATTTGAAATAGCTCAACTGGAATTCCATCACCTCCACTAGCTTTGTTTGTAGTGATGCTTCCTAAGGCCCACTTGACTTTGCATTCCAGGATGTCAGTCTCTAGGTGAGTGATCACACCATTGTGATTATCTGGGTCATAAAGAATTTTTTTGTATAGTTCTTCTGTGTATTTTTGCCACCTCTACTTAATATCTTCTGCTTCTGTTAGGTCCATACCATTTCTGTCCTTTATTGTGCCCATCTTTGCATGAAATGTTCCCTTGGTATCCCTAATTATCTTGAAGACATCTCTAGTCTTTCCCATTCTGTTGTTTTCTCTATTTCTTTGCATTGATCACTGAGGAAGTCTTTCTTATCTCTCCTTGCTGTTCTTTAGAATTATGCATTCAAATGGGTATATCTTTCCTTTTCTCCTTTGCCTTTTGTTTCTCTTCTTTTCTCAGCTATTTTTAAGGCCTCCTCAAACAATCATTTTGCCTTTTTGCATTTCTTTTTCTTGGGGATGGTCTCGATCACTGCCTCCTGTACAATGTTATGAACCTCCATCCATAGTTCTTTAGGCACTCTGTCTATCAGATCTAACCCCTTGAATCTATTTGTCACTTCCACTGTATAATCAAAAGGGATTTGATTTAGGCCATACTTGAATGGCCTAGTGGTTTTCCCTATTTTCTTCAATTTAAGTCTGAATTTGGCCATAAGGAGTTCATGATATGAGCCACAGTCAGCTCCCAGTCTTTTTTTTTTTTTCTTGCTGACTGTATAGAGCTTCTCCATCTTCGGCTGCAAAGAACATAGTCAGTCTGATTTTGGTATTGACCATCTAGTGATGTCCATGTGTAGAGTCTTCTCTTGTGTTGTTGGAAGAGGGTGTTTGCTATGACCAGTGTGTTCTCTTGGAAAAACTCTGTTAGACTTTGCCCTGCTTCATTTTGTCCTCCAAGGTCAAATTTGCCTGTTACTCCAGGTATCTCTTGACTTCCTACTTTTGCATTCCAGTCCCCTATAATGAAAAGGACATCTTTTGGGGGGGTGTCAGTTCCAGAAGGTCTTGTAGATCTTCATAGAACCATTCAACTTCAGCTTCTTCAGCATTACTCGTTGAGGCATTGACTTGGATTACTGTGATATAGAATGGTTTGCCTTGGAAACGAACAGAGATCATTCTGTCATTTTTGAGATTGCATCCAAGTACTGCATTTGGGACTCTTTTGTTGACTATGAGGGCTACTCCGTTCCTTCTAAGGGATTCTTGCCCACAGTAGTACATATAATGGTCATCTGAGTTAAATTCACCCATTCCAGTCCATTTTAGTTCGCTGATTCCTAAAATGTTGATGTGCTTGCAAGATGGCAGAGCAGAAAGACGTGCACTCATCTTCTCCTGAGAGAACTTCAAAATTACAGCTCACTGCTGAACAACTGTCAACAGGAGAATGTTGGAGTGTTTGGGTGTCTCCCGCAGAGGTACTGGTGTCAAGGTTATATTAGTTTTCTAAAATAAATTGTATAGCTTTATTTTCCTCCCTCTTAATAGATTTCATAGCAGAGGAACTATGTGTTCATACGAAAGAATTTGTTATTACATTTGTCTGGATCCAGTACTTTAACAGTAGGTTTCCATGCTTTTTGTTCTGTGTAGACTCTCAAAATTCTTTTATACAAACTGGACCATTTGTATTTTCATTTTTAAAATTTCATTTAATCAGGATTTTAAAATTTATAAATATAGAGATGTACATTATATGTTCTTAAAAGTTTTCACAATCTTTTTAATCTTGCCTAAATCCACTTCTCATTATTGATTATTTTATGTTGGATATTTTTATTTGGGGGGTTAGTTCTCTTTTCTCTCTTTTCCCATTTTTATTATGCTGTGTAGAGCTTGCCAATGTAATTAGCCCTGTTGAAAGAATGGATTTTGGATTTACCATCATTTCTCCACTTTTCTAATTAATTAATTTTGCTTTAAAACTTTATGCATCCTTCCTGCTTCCCTTATATTTCTCTCTCTTTCTGGACCAAGTTAAATATTTATTCCCTATATAAGAATAAGCATAATGTTTGTTTGAATGCTTGTAACAGCTTTGAATAGGTTTAACAAATTCTATTTTGCCACCATCCTTGGCTATTTGACCACATTAACAATATTAATTTTTAAAAAAATTTTTCATATTAAAAATTTAACAGCTTTAAAGGAAAGGAAAGTGAAGTTGCTCAGTCGTGTCTGACTCTTTGTGACCCCATGGACTATAGCCTACCAGGCTCCTCTGTCCATGGGATTTTCCAGGCAATAGTACTGGAGTGGGTTGCCTTTTCCTTCTCCAGCGGATCTTCCTGACCCAGGGATCTAACCCAGTTCTCGTGCATTGTAGACACACACTTTACTGTCTGAGCCACCAGGGAAGACAATAGCTTTATTGAGGTATAATTGATTTTTGAAACTGTGTATATTTAATGTGTACAATTTGATGAGTTTGAACATACATACACAGCATACAGCTATGAAGCCTTCACCACGTCAAGGCAATAAACTTATCTATCACCTCCAACAGTTTTGTGGTAATAACACTTAACATGAGATTTACCCTCCTAACAAGTTTTTTAAGTGTATTGTTACAAGGTGTGCACTTGTACAAGGTGTGCACAGTATTATAGTATTGTTAGTCTTTATATGAAAAGTTACCATCATTGGTTTCTGTACTCCTTGGAGCAGCTTTGGGCAACTGAACTTTGGGCAGTTTGACTGCAGGAGGAAACAGCCTCTCATAAAAGTTAGAAAATGTATAGGTGGGCTCTAAGCTAGTTCCCAACCCATGATTGCCTATCTGCTCCTTGAGCTTGCCTCATAACCCAGTAAGATAAATTCCTCGATGTCTGGTACTTAGCCATGGTCTGAGCTTGTGGCAGAACTTACTCTGCCACTTCTTTAGAAACCAGACATGGGACTGTTCTGACTGTTGCCTTTCTTTGGATTTTTGCCATTTTCAGGTGGATTTGCCCACGATGTTAGGAGAAAAGCAAATCCAGAGAGTGGGTTTTTTTGTGTGTGTGTGAAAGCACAGAACAAAGACGTCTAGCCCAGTCTAAAGGCTTGAGAAAGCTTCCTGATGGAGAAAATGGTGCCTGCTGGACCTATAGAGAAGGAACAGGTAAGTTTCAGAATGGGGAGGGTGGATAAGAAACTCCTTCAATTGTCTGGTCAAATGCAGACCACAGTTTTTGATAGCCAGAGCTGTGGCCCTGAACTCTCTTTGTATACTACTAAAGTATAATCCTTAATAAGTTAAAAACATGACTACTGTGAAAATATGAAAGGAATATGTGTCAGAAGTTTTATGTGACTCACTAACTAATGGAAGAACCTATTAGATATTAAGGTTGTTTTAATGGGGAATTTGAAGAACAGAGATATCTATCTATAAGCAATCAAGAATGCTTAAAATTGCTAATAGATGCAAAACTGCATCTATTAATATCTGAAAGGGCAATAAAATGTAATGTTTGTAGTTACCTTTGCTATATCCACTGGGTGAAATGAAATGCATTTGCTTTGTTGTGGACAAGAATTGTTTGCATTATTACCAGGTTTTCTACAAGTTACTGCTACCACTATGGTTGGAAAATAGCCTAATCAATAGAAAGACAGTCAAAAGTGCACACCTGGGCATGCTAGACAACGCCCAGAAAGCCACTGAGAGGACACTCAATGGTCTCTTTTGCCCATTTTCAAGTTTTAGACAGTTTTTACTTATAACCCCTTTTAAAATTATGAAAAATAATAATTCTGGTTTCCAGCAAATTCATTATTGAGTGGATAAAATATATGTAAGCCCTCTGCATCTCTGCCTCCCTGCCTGGATTCAGATCTTGTCTATATTCTAATAATCTCTACTATGTGTCCTGGGAAGGTCATTCGGGTTTACTCTTGATATCAAGGGTAACACATTCAGCAAATTCTTCAGCTCTTGTCATCTCCCCAGCAGCCTTTTGTAGTCCTTTTAACAGTCTGCTGGGCTGAGCAGGAAGAGACAGGTTGCTCTGGGCAGTGTTCAACAGCACAGCTCTTTGTCTCTTGTTGTCAGCCAGCTCTGTCACTACATTGTTCTTCAGGCGGCATGCCTTTGATGGACTATCTACCCCTCATGTCTCAACACTCGGGGCAGCATTTGGAGAAACAGCAGTCCTACACCGTTCCTTCTGGCATAGAATAATCCCAGTAGAATACCATGTGCTATCAACTCAATTCCATAGATTTGTTGAGAGCACTGTGAGGGAGTCCCAAAAATGTAAAGGCATGCTCCTTGTGCTCAAGGAGTTGTACACCTGCTAGAGAAACAAGCCATACACAAGAAAAAATGACAAAGGCTAGAAAAAGAGCATAGAAGGAAGACAGGGCCCAAATCCCTACTTCCCTATTTGTATCATCTTGGACACATACATTTTTTTTTTTTAACATCATTGCTGAGGTATTATTTGTATACCATAAAGTCTACTCATTGTAAGTATGCATTTCAATAAAATTATTTTTAGTAATTTTACAGAGCTGTGCAAATATCACTTCAATCCAATTTTAGAACATTTCCATCATTCCAAAAAGTTCCCTTATGACCAGTCAAACCTTATTCTCATCCCAGGTCTAGACAACCATTGACTTCCTTTCCATTTCCATAGATTTGTCTTTTCTAGAAATTTCATGTGAACAGAATCATACAATATATACTCACTTGTATATGCCTGCTTTTCTTTAGCAAAACATTTTTGAACTTCAACCATGTTGTCACATGTATTAGCATACATTCATTCCTCTTGATTGCTGAGTTATATTTCATTTTATAGATATACCACATTTCATTTATCCATTCACAGCAGATGGATATTTGGATTATCTCAGTTTTAGCCTATTATGAATAATGCTTCTGTGATCATTCAGTTGTTAATCTTTGTGTAAATGTATGTTTTCATTTCTCTTGGGTAGATACCTGAGAGTAGATTTGTTAGACTGTTTGATAAGTATGTTTAACTTTTCAAGAAACTGTCACATTCTTTTCCAAAGTGGTCCTACCATTTTACATTCGCATCAGCAAAGCACGAGGGTTCTAGTTTCTCCGCATCCTCATCAATACTTGTTATTTTCTGTTCTTTCAACTATAGCCATCCTGCTGCTGCTGCTGCTAAGTCGCTTCAGTCGTGTCCGACTCTGTGCACCATCCTAGTGGGTGGTATATACCAATGACTGATATCTTATTGTGGTTTGATTTCCATTCTCCTAATAGTTATTGATGTTATACATAATTTTAATGTGATGATTAGCCGTTCATCTACCTTCTTGGGAAAAATGTCTATTCATATCTGACCTATTGTGTCACTTACCTTCTTATTGTTGAGCTTTAAGTGTTGTTTATACATTCTGGATACAAATTCCATACCAGATATATGATGTGCATGTATTTTCTCCTGGTCTGGCTTGTCTTTTCATTTTCTTAATGGACAAATTATTTAAGCTACTGGAGTCTAACTTCAGTTTTTGCATAGACATTGTGGGAAAATTAACAATACCTATTTTCAGAACTGTTGAAAGAGTTAAAAGAGGCAATAAATGTGAAAAATACTTAGCACAGAGTTTGGAAATATTAGGAGGCTCCTGAATGCTTAATGAATAGTCTGAATATAAGAAAACATGTGGGGAAATGCCAAATTGCAGGTATACAATGAGTGTTTCACTTGTTCAGGGAGGAAAGAAATCAAGCAAGAGCTACAGATTCCATAGCACATAGTTGGAGTAATACCTTGAGACAAGCATTGAAGGATGAAAAATACTGGATGTAGGAAGGTAGTCCAGGATAGGGGAATAGCCAGCAGGGGCACAGAGGTCGAAGGAAGCAAAGTGTGTGAGGATGGCAGGAAGGAGACCAATTCACTACAGACTGTGTTCTTCATACAGAGCCAAATATTGTGAAAGCCTGATGTGTTTATATTAGTAAGTAGAATAGGCATTGTGTCCAGTTCTCTAACACTCAAGTTTTTTAAAAGTGATATTTCTGTTTAGAAATGGGAAAAATCAAAGAAATAGCAAAAATATTCTAGGCAATGTAAAGATATGTCATCAATACTGGGAAAAAAAAAAAAACAACTGCAAATGTATTAGTTGCCGTGGAAACACTGTGGTACCTGACAAGACTGGTCAGAGGACAGGGCCCAGGCCAGCTGCCCCAGCTGTACACTTGCTAGGGTCATGAGTCATCACACAGTCTTGTAACCTGAGCCAGTTTAAAACTGAGACCATTTTGTCAAGGACTCAGCAGCAGCCAAAGACAGATTTAACAACCACACTCACTGAATCAGGAAACTTAGGCCATTATGAAAAGAGGGTAAACCCCAAAAGTCAGGAAGTATTACCAGCTGATGTCTGTTTGAGCTTACTACCTACCTGGGACAGGGTCAAGTTTTTACATGAGTGATCTCGTTCAATCTTTGCTCTTTCACGTGAGAAAGGTCCTGTTAGCATCCCCGTTTTACAAATGAGGAAGCCAACACTCACTGAGGTTAAGATACATGTTAGAGCTGAGGGTTGAACTTAAAGCATCTGACCCAAGCCCTTACCTTTAAGCACAGTCTCTCCTGACCATGTCCCAGGCTGGGCTCACATCAATGGCAAGAATCACTGCCTGTTTCTCTTGGTATCCTCATCAGTCAGCACGGGACCTGGCATAAAGGCAGGTACCTAAGAGTTGTATACAGGATAGAGACTGGCAGGGACCAAAGCGAAAGCAATACCTGACATCACAGTAGAAAGGAAGCTGAGCAAATGCATACCCTGCTGCTGCCACCAAGTCACTTCAGATGTGTCTGACTCTGTGAGACCCCATAGACGGCAGCCCACCAGGCTCCCCGTCCCTGGGATTCTCCAGGCAAGAACACTGGAGTGGGTTGCCATTTCCTTCTCCAATGCATAAAAGTGAAAAGTGAAAGTGAAGTCACTCAGTCATGTCCAACTCTAGCGACCCCATGGACTGCAGCCTACCAGGCTCCTCCGTCCACGGGATTTTCCAGGCAAGAGTACTGGAGTGGGTTGCCATTTCCTTCTCCAATGCATAAAAGTGAAAAGTGAAAGTGAAGTCACTCAGTCATGTCCAACTCTTAGCGACCCCATGGACTGCAGCCTACTAGGTTCCTCCATTCATGGGATTTTCCAGGCAAGAGTACTGGAGTGGGGGTGCAGGTAAACACCATAATCAGCTGTGAGGTGGAATACAGGAACATTTGGCTAGTAGGAGTTAAGACTTCCAAAGTGTGAATCATCTACCTCTTAAACATCCATTTGAACAGTTCCAGGTTTTGCCCTCTATAGTAGTAACTCCACTTCACCCCATTTTATTTCACAGGACTTTGTGGAGCCAGTCCCATAATTGTCCCACTGGGGCTTGTATATGACCCAGGGTCCACTACAGGAATAGAGTTCAATAAGAGAACATCACACTTGCAGCTGCCTGGGAGAAGTTGGAAACTGCTTCTCCATTCTGCATTATCCTGCATAGCATGATGGTTCAGGGTCAGCCACATCCACCTTTTGCAGCTATCTGATGGCCAAGGAGTTTAACCTCTCTGGACTCAATTTCATCTTCTCTAAAATATAAATAATAAAAATTTCTACCCAAAAGTAAGCCAGAGAGTATACAGGAAAGTTTAAAACATTGCCTTTAAAATCATGAGCACAGGGCATGGCATTTGGGAAGATTCAAAAACTGTTGGTATTATCATTCTACGTGCTCAGATGCTAGTTCCAAAACCCCTGTCAAGTGGGGAGCATCCATTCCCCAAACACATCGCATCCTTCCTATGCAATCCCAGGGTCGGTAACCAGTACATCACTGGGGCTGACTTGCCAGTCTTATCCTTTGTAGAGGAATGGATGAACTCTCTGAAGATAAGGCGTCCATAATGCCCTCCCTGGGGGTCCCAGGTGGCACAGTGGTAAAGAATCCACCTGCAATGCAGGAGACTCAGAAGACACAGGTTTGATCCCTGGGTAGAGAGATTTCCCTGGAGAAGGAAATGGCAGCCCACTCCAATATTCTTGCCTGAGAAATCCTATGGACAGAGGAGCCTGGCCGGCTACAGTCCATGGGCCAACAAAGAGTCAGACACGACTTAGGAGACTAAAGAACAACAACAATGCCCTTCCTTCCTTTGTAATTCTCCACCCCCTTTTTTTTCCTTTCAGCCTAGTAGACAAAGAATGAGTCTCCTGGCGTCTCGCCAGATGTAGCAGGAAGTTATGAATGAGGACTGCACAGGACAGTTGACTCTCTACAGAGATAGGCCCTAAATTAATCCTGAAGGCTGGGCAGCAACCACAGGAAGCTTGGAGCCATGAGGCCACCACTTAACACTTACATATCTCTGTCTATCCTGGAGCAGTAGGCAAACAATAGCCTAATCCACTAAAGGCCTGGGGAAGTATTATTAGTCATGGACTATCTGAGATCAACCTTTAGGAACATGCACTCAGGGCCAGAATCTGGAATCGGGTCACTGGAGGGACTAGGATCCTTGTATGAGTCTATGAGGAATGTCAGAAAATTTCCAACAACTGGTTAATGTCCACCAGTGCTTAGCAAATTAGGCCTGTGTTGAAGCGTCAGTGCCCAAAGGACTGATTTATTGAACTGCCCTAATTAGGATCTTGTAACACATCAAGGGGCCATTAAAGAAAAAATTGCTGGCTTCAGAGACCAAGGAGTATACATAAACATGGTTTGTCTCTTTGCCAGGCCCAACAAATGCCATTCTGACACTGCAGTGAGCTCTAGTGGGACAGCAGCCATCAATTAAATTAAAACATTGACCCATCTGCTGGAGCAAGCATGATGTAACATTATCCCCCATGTCCATTTTCTCCTTTTCTAGCCTTCCTCCCCCTTTAGAAGTCTGAAGCTAGCTCAGAGTCAAATCTGGGAAAACTCCTGGATCAAAAAAACCACCCAGAACAATCTGCCATTGAGGAATCAGAAATAAGCTGAGACAGTTCATCAGCTTCTGGATTATGGTCCCCTTCCCTCTGTCACTACCATGTCTTTGATACACATCCTCCTTTTGAGATCTCCTTAACCACAAATGGGAGAAGGCAATGGCACCCCACTCCAGTACTGTTGCCTGGAAAATCCCATGGATGGAGGAGCCTGGTAGGCTGCAGTCCATGGGGTCGCTAAGAGCAGACACGACTTCACTTTCACTTTCACTTTCACTTTTCACTTTCATGCATTGGAGAAGGAAATGGCAACCCACTCCAGTGTTCTTGCCTGGAGAATCCCATGGACGGAGAAGCCTGGTAGGCTGCCGTCTATGGGGTCACACAGAGTCGGACACGACTGAAGTGACTTAGCAGCAGCCGCAGCAGTAACCACAAATGAAAACATCTTTCCCTGCATTCACATTTTGCCAAGCAATCCAGTCTTGCTGCTAAGAGTATAATGTCATAGTTATTTCTACCCAAGCTTCAACCCTACACTGCCAGCTCATTCTCTATAAACTTGAGCAAGGTACTCAATCTCTCTGTCTTGGTTTCTTCATCTGTAAAGAGAATTAATAAAGAATTAACCTACTTTATAAGGCAGCTGGGAGGATAAGAAATGTATGTCAAGTGCCTGATACATAGTTGGAGTTTGATGAAGGTAGTGGTTCCTATTACATGAAGTGAAGTCGCTCAGTCATGTCCTACTCTTTGCAACCCCATGGACTGTAGCCTACCAGGCTCCTCTGTCCATGGAATTCTCCAGGCAAGAATACTGGAGTGGGTTGCCATTTCCTTCTCCAGGGGATCTTCCAGACCCAGGGATTGAACCCGGGTCTCCTGCATTGCAGGAAGATGTTTTACCATCTGAGCTACCAGGGAAGCCATATGTAATGCTATTACATACTATTATGTTAAAGGGCCTCCCTGGTGGCTCAGACCATAAAGAATGTGCCTGCAATGCAGGAGACCCAGGTTCGATCCCTCGGTCAAGAAGATTCCCTGGAGAAGGGAGTAGCAACCCACTCCAGTACTCTTGCCTGGAGAATTCCAAGGACAGAGGAGCCTAGCAGGCTACAGTCCATGGGGTCACAAAGAGTTGGACACAACTGACCAACTAACACACAGACACACATTATGATGAAAGGAGACCTGGATGACCATGAGAACTTAATAAACATTAGCAAACAAGTCTTTATAGAAGGCTGTCCTTGTGGCCAAGACAGAGAATACCTCTCAGAATATCAAGATGCCTATGACAAAGTATCCTAGGTTGCCCCAGATGCAAAACATTCTGCAAATCCAGTAAGCTTCTATGCTAAGCTAACTGCCTAAGCTTCCATTTCTGTCAACATTGAAGAACATAATGCAGAAAGTGTCAATAACTCACTACAAGTAACAGGGTTCCTTGACTAATTCCTGGTCTGCTGTGGATAAGTCTGGAGCTCCTTGTCATAAAAGACAGCAAGGAAACTCACATTCCACTGAGGTCAAGGCAAAAGGATCAAGAGCTGTCTGAAAGAGTTTCCACTGACCAGAGATGAGGTATTCAGAGAATCAATTAGAATAATAACTGCTACAATGGATGAAATGGATGTGTTATAGGGAATCAATTCATTATTTTTAAATAGAAATAATGGCAAATAAAATAACCTCTCCAATGTGAACTGTAATTCAGGGAAACCAAATTGTTGATGAAGGAAGGTTTTTCTTTATAGCATTTCCAGCTAATAAATGCAGAAAGGATGATAGACTCTTACCATTTTGCAGTACTAATGAATTAATTTATTTATGTAATAATGATCATAGTATCATTAAAAGAGAGACAATCAAACATTTTATTCCTCTCAATGAAAAGTACATACCACCATCTATAAAGTGGTCTTGTCAAAAAATATCACATTTTAATCTGATCAAACTCTAGATCTAAGTACTGATTTGAAAGCAATTCAGAATTAGGAAAACATGCTAAACACCATGAGGATACAACCAGCAGACTCTAGACTGTGAGAAAATCTATGGGACAAATGATTGGTTTCTTCAATAAATAAAGAGAAAGCTGAAAAGAGAGAGCCTATAAGTTAAAAAGTAACCCATGCTAAATGCACCAAGTGCTGGTGAGGATGTGGAGCAACAGGAAAACTCATCCATTGCTGGTGGAAACACAAAATGAAGACAAAATTACACAGTCTCTTCCCATATGATCTAGCAATTACACTCCTTGACATTTACCCAAATAAGTTGAAAACTTATATTCACACAAAAATTGTTGTCATTGTTTAGTTACTAAGTTGGGTCAGACTTGCTACCCCATAGACTATAACCTGCCAGGCTCCTCTGTCCATAGGATTCTCCAGGCAAGAATCCTAGAGTGGGTTGCCATTTCCTTCTTCAAGGGGGATCTTTCCAACCCAGGGCTCAAATCTGCGTCTCCTGCTTTAGCAAGTGGATTCTTTACCACTGAGCCACCAAGGAAGCCCATTCACACAAACCCAGCAAGTAAATGTTTAGTGCAACTTTATTCACAACTGCCAGAACTTGAAAGCAATCAAGATATCCTTCAGTAATTGAATTCATAAACAAATTGTGGAATATCCAGAGACTGAAGTATTATTCAGTATTAAAAAGAAATGAGCTTTCAAACCATGAAAAGACATGAAGGACACTTAAATGAATATCACTAAATGAATTAAAGCAATCTGAAAGGCTATGTATTTTATGATTCCAACTATATATGACATTGTGGAAGAAACAAAACTATGGATTCAGCAAAAAGATCAGTGGTTGCCTGGGATTCATGGGGAGGAAAGGATGGATAGACAGAGCACAGATTTTAGGGCAGTAAAACTTCTCTGTACGATGCTACAATGTACTCATGACTATGATATTATAATGGCAGATATATGTCATTATATTTTGTCAAAACCTATAGAAGACACAATACCAACAGTGACCCCTAATGTAAACTGTGGACTTTGAGTGGTAATAATACATCACTATAGGTTTATCCATTGTTACAACTGGACCACTCTGGTGCAGAATGTTGATAGAAGGGAGTTTGTGGGTATGTGAAGACAGGGGGCATGTGGAAGCTCTCTACTTTCCACTCAGTTTTGTTTTCTCTCCCCACTCAATTTTGTTGCAAATATAAAACTTCTCTGAAAAATTATTTTAAAATTCTGAAAAGCTTCTCTGAAAAAGTGTAAAGAAAAACAACCCATATGAGAAACCAACTGATTACAATGTATGAGACTTATCTGGATCCTGATATGAACAAACTGTATCTAGGAGGTGGGGTAGGAGAAAGGGAGGAGAAATGCCTAGATATTGAATGATATTAAGGAATTTTTATAATTTTAGAGGTGGCAAGTTACTGTGGTTATATTTGAAAAATAGTTCTTGTCCAAATACTGAATTCTGAAATGTGTATGTAATACTATGAAGTCTGAGGTTTGCTTTAAAAAATTTTCTGGTAGGAGAGCAAGTGACTTAAAAAATGCATAAAATAAGATTGGCTGGATGATGGATGCATAACGTTCATTATGCTGCTTGCAGGTGATCAGGGGTCCCCAAGGCCAGGTCAAAGGCAGAAACTCTGCATCAAATTTGTTTCTCCTTTGTGTCTAAAGCCTGACTCTCTTGCATGAAAAGCATAGACTGTCAGATGCAAAAGAGCTAAATAACTGTGCTGATGAGGAAAGAGGTTCTGAAAGATGAGGTGACTTGTCAAAGGTCACAGAGTTTGGTGTGACTAGAAATAAGGTCTGGATCCCAGCTAAAAGTCTAGCACACAGCCTCTCTTTCCCCATTCATTTATCCTATTTTCCAGCTGTTTTTCTTTCTCTGTATGCCTCAATCATACATTTATCGCACCTGAAGTTCCCAAGCAGGAGTTCACCAAGTAGCCTCTCTGAAGAGGCCAGGGCTCCTACTGTCGCTGATGCCCCGAGGCGACTGCCACCCAGCCGCTGTCAGGATGCGTTGCTTTGGGGGCCTGTGTGTCACTCTGACTCATACTGGGCCCTGGACCCCAGATCAGAAAGCAGTCTGTCATTCTCGTTGAGTGATGGCCAATTCCCTTGACTGTTCATGAGAGGTACATCTGTTCAATGACTACCTCAGAAAGAAGCACAGTTGGAGAGGGTGTGGAGTGGGGAGAAAGAAAGGATCCTATTTTATCCATGACTCATTGGAAAAGACCCTGATGCTGGGAAAGATTGAAGGCAAAAGGAGAAGAGGGTGGCAGAGGAGGAGATGGTTAGATAGCATCACGGACTAAATGGACATGAATATGAGCAAACTTCAGGAGATAGTGAAGGACAAGGAAGCTTGGTGTCCCGCAATCCATGGGGTGGCAAAAAGTCAGACACAACTTAGAGTTGCTAAGTGTGTGAACACACACTTAGCACATACTACTCTCAAGAACCTGGATAAGAACTCTGAGTCTTGTTGCCCATGGAGCCAGCTCTGATGTTACTGAAGGCCATGAGGGATTCCTAGAAATCCAGGGACCTGCCCACCAAATCAGATAAATATCCTTGCCCCTTCCCTCTCTTCCTCCCTGGCTTCCTTCTTTTCTTCCTTCTTTCTCTATGCATGTAGGTGCTAGGTTTGGGGGTGGGGGACTAAAACCATGGTATCTAATCTTAAAAAGCTCAAAGACAGACATGAAACAACAGCAACTTATATAAATCCCATATTTGTCACTGAACCTTTACCACAGACCTTTAAGAAAGGTGTGCCACACACACTGACATTTAGGAAACTGCTTAGAGATGACAGGAAATTCACCCAAGGTCACAGAACCAGTAACTAGCAGGACAAGAATTTGAACCCACCTGTGAATGCAGAACTCAAGCACTTCACTACTAAGATTGAAAAGATACTAGAGCCTCCCTTGCTTCTTCTCTATTGTCTTTTGCCTCCCCAGCCCCACCCAATGTAGACAGAAGATTCATGAGGGATTTACTTTCAGTAGTTTCTCTCTAGCTAGTAGAACCTGCAGAACATTTGGAACATTTAGCAGAGCAGCCATTGGCCATCAACACCCTAGTGGCTCTTCACAGCCCTCCTGGAGTCAGCAGGCCCTTCGTGGAGGAGAAGGAGCTCTTCTCTGGCACTCAACCCTGGCTCTCTTCCCACCTTCAGGACTTGATTAGGCAATAGGAGCAAACAAAGTCAGAACGGATTTTAACAACAGTACTGAAATCCTCTAGACCTACCTTACAGCTTCAGAGTGTCACCATCATGGTCATGGAGTAGGTGCTCAATATGTTAACATTTCATGGCCCTAAACTAATGTTTCAGGGACTTCCTACCACTGCCCAAACCCCACAGTCCAAAATTGCTCCCTGTCTCCCTCTGAGGCTGGAGCTGGGCTGGATGGGCATCAGAGGGCCAGAGGGTGAGGCCTGGCCAGCTGCTGTAGACAGGGCCCCCCAACTTAACACAACATGTCCTTTGTCCCTTATAATTTCCTGGGAAGCAAGCAAAAAGATACTGCTCTTCTCATTTTACACACAAGGAAATTGAGGCACAGAAAGATAATATTATTTGTCCAAGGTCCTGAATCCTTCAGCTAGTAACAGAGTTGAGACGATCTCCTGGATCTTCTGACACTTAGACCTTTGTTCTTTTCCACTATCCTTTAAGGTAGTAGATGCAAGTCCTTATTGTAACATGTTGCTACTATTCTTTAGTCTTCTAAAAGAGATCCTTATTAAAACATTGCCAAGTAGTGGCCAACAACAGGGTCAATCTCCCATAAGGTCATCTGCTAGTAATTTCCCCTCTCTTTCCCTAAATTCCTCTACTCTCTGGTCCCCTGCCCCTTTCCCACTTCCCATCCATGATCATCACCTGCCTTGGGCTACTTTTCCATGGGACATGTCCAGTACCTCCCATTTCAGTGAGGGTCCCTAGGAGGGAGGCATCTTGGGGATTTTCACTTCTGATACAAATGTCAAAGTAAGAGAAATTGGGAAATAAAGAGGAAAGGGAACATGTGGGAACAGCAGCTATCTTATCTCTCCAATCCCTGGGAGAGAGATTTCCGGCTTCTACAAACAACCAAGCTCTGAAAGGAGGCTTCTTTTACATACACTTTGCAGGGATGACTTAAGTAAGTCTTGACGACTCTCTTTCCCTGGAGACTAGACTAAAAGTATTGTTTAGAAATCTAATATATGGTTTATTTACTCAATTTGTGCTGAGCTCCACAGTTCCTTCAGGCCAGCCTCACTCGCCCATTACTCTATTAATGCTCCATTACTGAAATTAGTGCTGTAATTGGAGGGGGAAGGGCCGAGGAAGGGGGCACTCCTTAAAGGCACAGGTCTCCTTTAATCACATCACGGGCAGAGGCATGGGACTGTTGTAGGGGCCACATGCATGTTTGGGCCAAAGCGAAGCCTTACCAGCCAGGCAGCAGGAACCTATAGTGCAGCATGAGTTGCACTGACCAGTCAGCATGCAGCACCTCGAGGCCAATGCTCCAGCTCCCTAGACAGTGACGCTTTTGCCCACACCTAACCCTTCACACCAGCAGTTCCAAAAACACCACCAGAGCACCTCTGACCTCTCATTCTTAGCATGTGATGGCAAGGCCATTTTTCTTAAGCTTCCTATGCATCCCTTCTCCTTTCATCAATATGCCTGTGTAGTCTGGCTCTTTTCTTGCCTAAAATGAGCCCCTCAAGGACCACCTCTCATTCATACACCTACTGTACCTTCAGTCTGTGCCATGCTGACTTCCTCTGAGAACAATTCCAGAGTCTTCTCTTCCACATACTGACTTACTTGTCTTTGGCAAGGTAGACTAGCCAGCTATCCCTTATCTGGATCATCACTCCCTCTCACAAATAAGTTTCTTTAGAGGAGCACCCACACTCCTTGCCTCTCAATCACTGCTTCCTACTCACTTCTCAACAACTTAAGATCTGAACTGTAACCTCTCCTATCTACTGAGCTAGCTTGTTTAAAGGTCACCAGTTATCCAATCCAGAGACTATTTCTCAATTCTTTTCTTCCACAGGACATCTCTGTAGCATCTAAAATTGCAACATATCCTCTTCCTGGAGTGAATTTTCACTTTGGCACCTGTGAATAATTCGTGAATAATATTTTCATCGAATTCTTCTTTCTGGCAAAACATTCTCTTTTCACAGCCGTGATTCTTACCATATTTTTAAAGAGCCACAGGTTCTTTTAAAAATCTGATACACACACACACACACACATATATATGCCCATTTATGGCCCCGATGAAAGTCTGTAAATGCCACCTCTGCTCTTTACTTTCTTCCCCGGCAATCTTGACGGTTCCTATTTTAAAAATCATAAGCATTTAAACAATTTCCAAATCTAAACATTCAGCCTTGGTTGCTTTACCAGTTGTACACCTGCTTTTTCAGCTGCCTGATGAACATCCCACAAGAACCTTAAACACGTCTTCACCTCACATCTGCTTTACTCTTTTCTTTCTCTGTTCGTGGCTTGGTGATATCTTTGTTGTTGTGCCTCCTGAAAACCTTGGAATCATAATTAACCCTTTCAGTTTCCTACCCCTGCCCCCGGCAGATCTATACTTTGTCATCCACAAGTGTTGTCTGTAGCTCTCCTCTGAGTTACAATATGGCTTCTCCAATTTTAAGCATCACATAACTAAACAACAGCATTCCAAGAAAGAAGAATGGATACAAAAACAAAAGTTTCATCCCTGTAATCCATTTTATTGGGGAGAAATATCCCTTTGAAATGTTGTCCTGAAGACTCTTGTTGAAGTCTTAGTGGCCAGAACTGAGTCAGATATCCATCCTAGGACTGGTTACTAGAAAAGGGCATCTGAATTGCTATGACTGACTCAGTTTCATCGTAACTGATCCACCAGATTAAACAGGAAGAAAATGGACATTCCTTTAGCAAGAAAGAAGGGAAAAGTCTATTCATTAAGCATGTAGGCAACTATGTCTGTCATGACACAGTATTATTATTTATCAATTTATTGGTCCAGACTGGGAGTTCCTTAAAGGAACAAAGACTGTGTCTGTTTCACCTTGGAGTCATCCATGTCTCTCACTATGTGCTCAGTCACTCAGTCATGGCCAACTCCTTGTGACCCCATGGACTGCAGCTCTCCAGGCTCCCCTGTCCATGGGGATTCTCCAGGCAAGAATACTGGAGTGGGTTGCCATTTCCTTCTCCAGGGGTCTCTCACTATAAAGGTGTTTAAAAGATATTTGCAAAAAATAAATGAAGAACCCCACATCTCCTGATTTCCCAGGTGCTTAGCATCTTATTAGAGCAAAAAGTTGACTTGATGGCCTCTGTGTGGAAAAGGAGAAAGCTGAGGAGACTCATTGCCACTTCACCTTAAATGGAACTAACATCTAACATTCCCAAGAAGCCTCGGTTATTTTAAGGGTGTATGGGTGAAATACTATTAGTATCTCACATCCCTCTATCGTTTATTGCTGCTGCTGAATCCAGAGGCAGACGTGCTAAAATATAGCTGAAATGCCTGGTCTCAGGGCATTTCCAGCCAAGTCAAAGTTAGAAGGATAAGAAACTCCGCAAGGTTGTTCTTCTAACTCTTAAGGCTATGTCTTGGGAAAACTCAAGGTTTATGGAGAAGTGGCTGTCCTTCAGGGTGTCTGGGTCCGGGAAGAGCTGCAGAGTACACCGTCTCTGGGCACAGTGACATCATCCACTGCCAGGGACAAGTCCCCTCTAATGATTTTCCAAACACAGCACTTCTAAGTGGTCTGTTGTTCTCTGGTGGGAGCACAGCTCAAAAGAAGACGGAGAGCAGCTGTGAGGAGTGAACGAGATCATGTAGTGAAAGTGCTACATTAGATGAGATTTGAAAAGTAAGTCCCTAGCACAGTGCTGGCCCTGCAGTAGATGTTAATAAATGTCCATTGATTGCTATCCGATCCAGTCTTTTATATTCCAACTCTGGGACTCAGGATAGGGAACAGACAGTCCGCTATAAATAGTCCAAATGTTTGACCTTAATTAATATATTTACCAAGGTGTAAAATGCAAGTTTTGGGCTTCCTGGGTGGTGCTAGTGGTAAAGAACTTGGCTGCTAACGCAGGAGACTTAAGTGACACAGGTTAAATCCCTGGATTGGGAAGATCCCCTGAGGGAGGGTGTGGCAACCCACTCCAGTATTCTTGTTTGGAGAATCCCATGGAAAGAGGACCGTAGGTGCTACAGTTCATAGGGTCACAAAGAGTTGGTCACAACTGAAGCAACTTAGCAAGCATGCATGAAGGTTTAGACCTTTCTAATACCCCTCTGTGATGGAAATGACTATCCAATTGATATCCAATAATCCAATTGATATACTGCAAAGTATAAGAACAAAATCTTGAATTTTGTGATTTTTCCCTGCAGTCAAGTCAATAAATCAAGAAAGTGTTAAAACAGAAAGTAGAACATTATGATCCATCCCTTAATCAGTAGTTGACCTAACTGATTAGAATCTACCTGATTAAAATAATACAGCATATGGGGTTTAGGATATTATTTAATCCAATGCTCTCTTATAATATATGAAGAAACTAGGACCCCAAGAAATTAAAAGACTGACTCAAGGATGTCAGTCTTTCAAAGGGAAGGCCTAGATTTCCTCTCATATCTGTGATCTTTCCTGTCCCCTAAAAGACTGACTCAAGGATGTCAGTCTTTAAAAGTGAAGGACTTGATTTCCTGACTCTCAGATCTGTGATCTTTCCTGTCCCCAGACTGTCCCACAGTCCTCTCTGTTGTGGACCTAAAGACTCCCAGCTGCACAGGTCAAATACACCATGGATCTTCTAACAGGAGTCGTTAGTAGCTTGCCATCAGATGAGGTGGCCCTTTAAAACTGTGTTCCAATAGAAGAAACAAATTTGTGTGACTTTGATGGTATGGGGTGCAGCCAAGTTTGAAGACCATATTAGAAGGAGTGCAGATAGTTTGAACTTCCACACACTCATGGTACTTGTGATTCCGGATGCTCAAACTGCTCACCAGAGTCCCACTTTTGATCTGGCCTATTCAGAGAGAAATCAAGCCCAACCAGCCACTGAGAACCAAGAATGTCCAAGATAGAGTTCCCTGGCGGGGCTTGAACTCCTATCTACTTATCAAAGTACACCTCTCTAACCCAGAGTTTTGGACTGCCCATTCTATATTTCTTTATTCATCAAACTGATATTTACAGAGACATAATATGTAGCAAGAACAATGTAAGGCTACAGAAATGGTTAAGCCATGGCCTCTTCTCTGGTGAAACACATTCTCTATTTTGGAGACAGGCCTGGGCACAGCTAGTTCAGGTTCTGTGGAGTAAGTGCCATGGTTGTCATATGTGTTCAGGAAAAAGTGTCCCTCCCTCTGTCAGAGAGATATTTGTCCTGCTTTTTATCTAGTGGACAAGGGCAAGGTGGGCATCCCAAGCAGCAGGGACAGCACGTGCAAAGGCTCAGAAGCATGCAAGACTTATGCCTGTCATATGAGACTAATTCAGTTCTCCAGCTATTCAGTCCATGTCTCATAAATCTAGGGATTTACCAGAAGATGTGAAGGCTGATATGAAACTCCACAGTGACATTCAAAACTCCCATGTTTATGTAGCCAGGAATTTCAGCACTTTGCTATGTCCATCCCTATTCGTCATCCCACCACCACCAACCCATAAGAAAAGAGAATAGTGACAGGGTTGACCCTGATCAGATTATGAAATGGGTAATGACTGATTTTCTATCTGTCTTGTCTGCTCCTTTCTCTAGCCCCAGATGTTCTGGAACCCCCTTTTCCATCCCACCTTTACCTCCTCTTTAGTTCAGTTTGATTTGAGCCCTCATGTTTCCCACTCAGGCTTTGTTCTGTGAAATGAAAGTCCACATCTTCTTCTACAGAGGGTTCAGGGATCACAGCACTAGTGTGAGGGCCATTCCAGATGTGTGCCACCTCTTGAGCCCAACCTGCAACCCCGGAGGAGCTACCGACTGACTGAGGCTAGAGAACAGTGTTGATGGAAACGCCAGAGTGCAGAGGAGCTGGGGAAGGGACACGGAGCCCTGGGAAACGCAGGGTCCACTGTGGGTGAGAGCTAGGAGGGGCAGGGAGTAGTTCTCATATTTACTCAGATGGTTGACCTAAAGTCATACTACTACTTGCAAAACACCAGAAATACTAGAGTAAATCTCATCATAGGACCCACGGTAAAATAAAATTGGGGGAGGAAAAAAATATGTGTGTGGGCAACCAAAAAGTCTGACGGACTAAACTTGGATCCTAAGAGTATTAGACCTAATCAAACATTTTGAAGTGTATATATTGAAGTGATCATATTGGGTTTTATTTTTGATCCATTGATTGATTGATTACTAAACTAATCCATTGATTAAGAAATTTATAATAATATTAAATATTTTTACATATCTGAAATTAACACTGTATTTATCATAATAGACAACTTTTAAAATAATCTGTCAAATCCAGTTTGCTGGTATTTTATTTGAAATGTTTGTACTTCTCATCCTGACATGGGAACCCTAATTTGAAGGTGATTTTGACTTCGGTTTTTTTCTTCTGAAGCATGTATAATTCTCAGATTTGCTATATATCCTTAGGTCTTGAGATCGGCCACTATCACCATTTTTATCTTTTAATCATTTTCCACTATGGTCAGGAAAATTTTTTTCAAGTTTCTCCTCTTCATTTCTGGTGTAATTTTATAGACAAAGATATTGTCTTCCACTTACCATTTTCAGTTGGATTTTAATCCTGCTACTACATTTGGAATTACCCACGTTATTTTCTTATTTCATCAAACTACTTTTGCACACTGCCTTAATCTCAGCCCATTCTGATTTTGCAGCTCCCTCTTCTTGTTTCATAAACATAGACAGAAAGAAGATTTATTTCACAAGTCTTCTTTTTCTAACAGAATAACACTTTAGAGACATGAATCATCAGGTAAATTCTCCCATAATTGGCATATCTTACAGTACCTTTCTGTAGGCCCCTTATTAATCTTTCCTTTCCATTCATCATTGAGACATCAGATTGCCGTCCAAGCCTGGAGTTTCTAGTAGGCCCTATCACTGACCTCACATTTTGGTGCAGTATCTGCCTTTCTCACCTACAGAGCTAAGCACTAGCCACTAGGTCGATCTGTGGGCCTTTGCACTGAATGATGCTACGGGGCTGAAGTTAGATTTCCCTTGTTCCAACTCTCAGGTTCTTGAAGATGAAGATCTGTGTATAAGATCCCTCCTGTACACAGTTTAGAACATGAAAGATGATGCCCCTTATCCAGAACTCTGTCCAGAACTCTTGCAGACTCCACCCTGCTTCTGATGCTTCTCTTTGAGCATCTACATGAGCCAAGATGCAATGTACTTCTTCCAGTTTCCCTCTGCTTTGTGGTAACTGTGGCTTTTGAATGAATACAGGGAAAAATTATCAGAAGGCAGTGGTGTGAGGGGCAGAGGTTTAGTGGGTGGCAACCTGGGGAAAGATAGGGCTCTAGCAGCTCGCCTAGCTCTGAAGACAGTGGAGAAGAGACAGCTTGTTTTTCTAATCCTTGTCCCTGTGACTTGAAGATAAGGACATCAGTAGGAAGTGTTTAGT
This sequence comes from Bison bison bison, assembly GCF_000754665.1. Taxonomy (NCBI): domain Eukaryota; kingdom Metazoa; phylum Chordata; class Mammalia; order Artiodactyla; family Bovidae; genus Bison; species Bison bison. The sequence continues at coordinate 2,052,324 of NW_011495076.1, forward strand.
TTATTTCACCTCAACTCTGAATTTGAGGTGTTTCAAATGGATAATGTGTGCTCAAAAACTACTTCTCAGTCCATTCCTATTGATGAGGTTCAGAGTTTAATTTCACATATATCATCTCTTACATTTTATTAAATGGTTATTACCTGCTTGGTTTTTTTCTTTGTTTGCATTTTCATGATATTTATACTGCCATATGGAAGTCAGGATGACTATACCAGGTATTATACACCAATTTAAATCAGAAACCCTTACTTCTGTGTTCTAAATTTCACTGAATTTTATTCTTAACTTTTATTCCTAACTAGATAACCATTATAAATATTCAGAATTGTTCATGGTTTTAGCACAGTGATCCTTTTAGGCTATTAAAGTACATAAAATAGGGTTCCTACACTAAATGGCCCAAACTGTTGCACTTTTTAAATTTATTTTGTTTTCTTTCTCTCTCATTCCTAATCTTTGGGTGATGCAAAGTCTCTATTTCTTAAAAGGGAGTCATAAAACCTCAACTCTGGAAGAAAATTTTTACAAGGTCTAATCTGATCATCTTCTGGAGTCCCCTCCATCCTTCTCCCTACCTCTCACCTACCCCTACCTATTCACTAAGGGGTCGTTGGTCCTGTGTTTGAACACCTCCAATGGCTGGGAACTCACCACCTCTTAAGGTAGTCAGTTCCATCTCTAGGAAGATTGAATTGTTATAAAGTTGCTTCTTATATTAAAACATGTGCCTCCTTTACTTCCTTGCCAGTGATGCTGGTTCTCTCACATATGGACCCAGAGTCTGAGCCTGTTTCCTGTTCCACATAAGTGCCTATCAGGCGTCTGAAGGCAGATTTCCTTCTCTTCCTCCGCCCCAAGTTCTCTCTTCTCTGAGATAAACATGTTCAGTTCTTTCAATCGCTCCTGCGATTCCTTGTAACTACTTAGCTCTGTCATTCTATACTCATGGCAGTTCTTAGTTCATTTAATGGGAAGTAGGAACACCAAGGTCTCTAAGAGCCAGAAGGTGAAAGTGCCAGGGAGAGGATGCCTACTGACTAGCCCAGGGTGTCATCCGAGGGCAAGACAGGACTTTCAAAGAATATGGGTAGAAAGTGTTTATTCCAAGCTAGAGCCGCTATCATCAGTGAGAGGAGACGGCCTCTCACATGGGAAAGCTAGACAGGCTAATAACAAAGTGAGTTCCAAAGGTGTAGACAGGGTGAAAGGACACCAACAGGAAAGTGTTGTCCCCAGAGCAGGAGGCAGTGTACATGAGCCTAAAGGGCTCCCAGGCTCGCCATCCCCAGGCCTAAAGGGATGAGAGTGGGGCATGGCTCACAGTTGAATACTGTGCAAAAACTTACTGGTAAAACTTTTTATTACCTTTGTTTAAAAAATGTGAACATGGATAAAAATTTTACTGCTTATATTTATGAACCCTCACTTTTGGATATTAATTAGCACCTATTAAGCTGTTAAGAACTTAATGACTTTAATCACCAAACAAGGAATGAACTAAGTCATTGCAATGGCTGAAGTGGGAACAGAAAGAGACAGGCATTCTGAGGCTTATTTGAAAGGGGCCTGTGAGCAAGTGCCAAGCCCTTTTCCAGGCAGGATCTCACCCCTCTTCCGCACCCTCCTTCTGCTCCCAGAGGTGGCGATTATATGTCCCTGTTTGGCTCAGGTCTGAAGCACACCCTGGCTGGGAGGCAGCTGGCACTGGCCCAGGCATGAATGTGTGCCTACCCCTCTGGGCCCCACTTCTAGCAGGTCACCCGGGTCTGTGTTGTCACCTTGAAACATTTGAGAGAGCTGTGAGCTTCAGAAGGTGAGACGTGTGGGGCTGCAAGCTGGGGGTGGGGCAGACCAGTCCTGGAGGGTGGCTGGAGAGCTTTTGACAGCCCAGACCAGAGCCCAGGGTCCTATTCCTGACGACGTGAGCCCCCAGGCAGGCGCCGAGTGGATAAGAGTGTAGACAGTGAGGCCGGCCGTGATGCTTGCCAGCACCTGCAGATAGCAGGCAAATAATTGGCACATGTTTAAAAAAAATTAAAAAGCTATTGGATGTGAGTATTTTCTAACAGTGTCTGGCGGGAGTGCCTGGGAGGAATTTAATCAGCAAGAGTTGTTTAAATGGGGCTTCGCACACAGGCCCTGGCGAGGCTCGTAATGAACTTCGTATCATGTGCCACTCCTGTCTGCTGAGGACATTCAATTTGTTAATTCTGCAGCTGGTGAGAGAGGTCAGATAGGAAAGTGACGATTGTTTTCTGACGTTCCAACCCCTGCTCACATCTTTCTAATTAATCCTTTTAGGAGCCACGGGTAGATTAAGAAGGAGAAAAGGTGAGGGAAGCAAGCACGAGAGAAATTGATGGAAAGACAGCGTTGCCCTTCTCTTCTCAAATGGGATGGGATGTGGGGAGCTGGGGGTGGGAGAGGAAAGGCAGATCTTGGCCTGCTGCCCGTGGCTCTCCTCGTTCAAAGGGAAATCAGATGCTGCAAAGAGACGGGGTCCACAGAGGCCACCGGATACTCTGTGGCTGTCTCTTTTATACCAGGGTCACAGAAGGAAGGGCCCTTGGTCTCCACTGCTTGATTTGGGACTGACCCCAGCCATCAGAAGCTATGGAGGTATGTGGCCTCCCAAGTAGAGTGGAAAGCTGTGCAGGGTGAGAGTGTGATTTGCTGTAAAAGGACCGTGGTCATTGATCTTAGGAATTTTGTAAGAATGTCCCCTCAGTTCCAGAAGACCTGATCAAGTGTCTCCAAGCTTTATGACTTGTTGCTCTTGCCTGCCTGTGTGAGTTGCTGCGGGTGTGCATATCTTCTCTTTGCCCTTCCAGATCCATTTTTCCCTCGTTCTCCGCCTTGCTCTCTGCCATGGAGGCAGACCCCTATGGACCCGGCCCATGGACTCCCTAGCCTCTGGGCCTGGTCAATGGGAGCCCCATAGTGGGAGGGAGGAGAGCAGGAGGTTGCCTAGGCCGACTGGGTTCTGCACAAGGAGGTGTGCACCTCACAACAGTCTCTCCTTCTTGCTTTCTGTGCCCTCTCTCCCCCTGCTGACTGCTGTGTTGCTCCCAGCCTAGCTTCCTGCACTGCCCCCTGCCTCCCCTCTCCCCACCCGTGGCTTTGTCCTTAGTGTCTTTGTGAGTAAACACTCTTCAAATTATCCTAACTAAAGATCCCTTTTCCCACTGGGACATTGATACTAACTAGTGCCTGATGGATAAGGCAAAACCAAGTTTGCATCTGACCTCTATTCATGGTAAGGACTTGAGAAAGTTGTGTGAGACTAGGTTAACTTCATCTCTAAAATGAGGACATTGATACCAACCCACAGCATTGTGAAATACCCTGAAGCAAACACCCAATGGTTGCTTTATTAATACCCTGCTCTTGGTTAGTAGAACCACAAAAACCAGCAAATAGTATGAAATGAGAGTACAGGGAACTCCTGAATTGTTACCAAATCTAAGAACTTCACATGCTTCTGCTGTGTGACTCCAGCTTGCTGGTGCTCTTTGATACAGCATTCCTCTGCCCTGCTCAAAACTGTCCATCGGTGGCAGGCACTGGGCCTGGTACATGGGTGTCCACTCTATATCCTGGTGGCTCTCTGTGTCCTTCAGTGCTTTCACTCATTCTCTGACGTACTCATCCTGTATACATTTGCTGGATCACCTCCTATGTGCCAGGCACTGTGCTAGGTTCTGGGAAATCAGAGATGAGTCAGCACCAGACCTCAGGATGCTTCCAACCAAAGGTTTAAGAGACAGATTCTGAATCCCTAACTTTGATCAAATAATAAAATGCCACCAAGCAGAAAGGAGGAAATGATTACTTTTGTGTTGTATGTGTGCTTGTGTTAGGGGAGGAGGGTCTGGGAAGGCACCTCTAGGGCCTTGAAATTTGAGCTTCCAAGAGAGCAGAGAAAAGCTCTACAGACAGAGGGAACAGCATGGGCCAAGTCCCAGAGACAGGAGAGTGTGGGATGCGGAGTGCAGGTGGAGCTGCAAGCAGTTTATGGTGGCCGGAGTGTGGGGTCCAAAGGTACTGAGGCAGGGGGATTCAGGGAAATGAAGAAAGCTCAGGAGTGGGAAAGACTTGGAAACCGCCCTGAGAAATTTAACTTTGATTTAGAAGGCAAAGGGGAAGTAGCAAAAATTCTTCATTTTGGAAAGAAAACTCTGGCATGGAGTTCATGAAGTACATATAAAACATGGACTTCATGTTTTTTGTAATCCAGTGCACTCTAACAGTAAGCGCCTAGTCCACTGAGCTGGCCAGAGATGGATACAGAGCCATCACTGTAATTGACTCAGAGGCTCCGCTGAGAACTCCCCTTTCCCGGATGCCACCCAGAATGGTGCCCCGTTCCCAAAGTCTTGCACTAGCAAACCTCCAGGAGTCCCCACAATGTCAACCCCTTGAAGTCTGTCCACCTCCTCAGGGACTGCCATAGAGTAGCTGCTGCTCCTGCCAAGTCGCTTCAGTTGTATCCGACTCTGTGCGACCCCAGAGACGGCAGCCCACCAGGCTCCCCCGTCCCTGGGATTCTCCAGGCAAGAACACTGGAGTGGGTTGCCATTTCCTTCTCCAATGCATGAAAGTGAAAAGTGAAGGTGAAGTTGCTCAGTCGTGTCTGACTCTTCGCGACCCCATGGACTGCAGCCCACCAGGCCCCTCCACCTGGGGTTTTCCAGGCGAGAGTACTGGGGTGGGCTGCCAGTGCCTTCTCCGCCATAGAGTGGCAGTGGACCCCATATCATGTGTGCAGTTCACTGACCAGAAACCACTCCCCAAGCTGGGGGTCAACTTTCTCTTGTCCTCGTTTGACCCTTAGAATCCTTCCTCTCTCCCACATCACCCTCTTCCTGAACACACAGCCTAATCTGCCAGAAGCATTTACAAAATATAGGAGGACTCCTTGACTTAGAGCAGTTTTTGTTTTCTACTGTCCTGCAAAAATTCCCCAAAGCAAGATAATGCTAAGGGCCTGACAGCTTGCTTGAAATGTGAGAGAGGGAAAACCCAGAGACCAAACACAATGACTTAGTCGATGAAGTCACCCACCTGTGCACACTTGGAAAGCCTTCAATAACCCATTACTAAGTAGGACACTCCACGTTCTGATACTGTGTCTACTGAAGTAATTATCCAAATAATTTGGTCTCCCAAGTGCTATGAGCGAAAGCACCAGATAGCTGAGACAACAGCAGGAACTTTTAACTTAAATTTGGAATATGTTCATAGCCATCACATCTAAAATAGTCTCTACCAGACAGTAAACTTCTTCAGGGCAGAACTGTTCACTGTAATGGTCTTAAACTTTAGAGTTTAATTTTTATCTCTAAGTTATATAAGCTTGAACAAATTATTTGAATCCCTTGAGCCCATTTTCTCATCAATAAAATTGGGCTCACCTTTTAGCACTGTGGGGACATGGTACATAAAGGGACCTGGCAGAGAGTGTGCATTCAATAAATGCTGACTGGATGGAAGGACATATGGACAGACAGATGAACATCTCAGCCCTTTGCTTTAATCTGCTTGTGTTGTACAAGTGTCAGAGGCCTCAAAGAATTATTTAAATAATGATTTCAATCACAACACCATTGGGAACTTTGTACTTTGGAATAATATCTAAGCATTTTATGAGCTCTCAGGTCAAGTGTAACTTCTGAACTAGGGTCTAAACAGGGCTCTCTGTCTTGCCTATGTAGATTATTGCACATAAAAAGAAATACTGAGAGTGGGGAGAGAGGAGGTGGTAGTCAATTACCTCTTTATCAGGTGTAAGGACAGCACATTCTTCCATTCATTAGCACCCACTTGTACCTGCCAAGAGAAGGCCAATCAGCTGCCATTTGCCTGGGGCACGAATGAAGAGGTGGGGAAAATAGAAGAGATGACCCAGGAGACATATGATGACCCAGCGGCAGTAGAAAGGGCCAAGGAAGAAAGTTTAGACTGCTTACCTCCAAGAAGGTACTAGCTCTCCTGGCCTTAGAGAGGAAAAGATTGACAACCCCACTGGCCCTTGGAGTCTGAAGATCATTTGGATCATTGGTAATCATAATAAAGTTGCTCCTGAGGGCAAGGAGAGGTCACTGAAGTGGCAGAAAAACAAATCTACCCAATGTACTGATCAGGCAAGTGATGTAATTGTTCTGAGCAAGGAGCAGCAATCTCCATGGCCTGTGAGTAAATGAATGAAGCAAAAGGAGGTAACACCATAAGGGAACTACCATGATTAACTGTACAGTCTAAACAGGGAAGGTTACATATAGGTTATTAGGTTTTTTATTTTTTCAAATAAGCCTGAGATTTGGATGTATTTGTGAAATCTCCCAATTTTAAATGTATCGCCACTTGTAGGACACGTATTTTCCAGGGTGTTTTTGTTTGTTTGTTTTTTGGGGTTTTTTACCTTTTATCTAGTTTATCATTTTAATGTCAGTTAAAACTTTTTGAGTTAAATCACTTGCACTTTTCATCTTTAAACTTTTTCTGTTATTTTCAAACTTAAAGATTATTCCTCCACAAAATGCCTGACAAATAGTTAACTCAAATTTTCTACTTTTTCTAATATAGTAAGTCCCTAACATACAAATGAGTTCCATTCCAAGTGCACATTCATAAATCCAATTTGTTCATAAGTCCAAGAAAGTTAACTGAGGTACCCAACTAACACAATCAGCTATATAGTTCTGTACTGTAATAGGTTTATAATACTTTTCACATAATAATACATAAAAAAACAACAAAAATAAAGTGTTTTAAGCTTACAGTATAGTACCTTGAAAAGTACAGTAGTGCAGGGCAACAGCTGGCACACAGGGGTTGGCATCATGGGAATAGGCAAGAGGAGTTACTGACTGAAGAAGGGAGAGGAGATGGGAGATGGGAGAGCTGAAGGACTGTCAGCAGTAGGAGATGGAGGGAAAGCTACAGTCTCACTCGCACCTGATGTTGATGGCACAGGTTCTGGTTCCTCGCTGGATTCAATTCTATCTACCCTCTTGAGAAAACGATCCAGTTATGTCTGGGTAGTAGCTCTTTATTCTCATCACAGATGACACGGTAGCCCTGGATTGCATTCTGAACAGCTGCTGCAACCCTCGTGTACAATTGTGTGTTTAGGTCACGGGCCTCAAAAACTGACAGTGCCTCCCTAAATCAAGAAAATCCCTCCCATTCCCTGCATCGTGGATCTCTTTGGTTTTCCGGTTACTTTTACTTCCTCTTGTCTCTCTTCAGCCTTTCTTGGCGCTTGGCACTTCTTAGCAGTACCAGCTATATCACTGCTGCTTTTATGCTTGCTTTCGGCCATCCTGGGCTTGAAATAAAATTACTGTGCTCTATACAGTAAAATACAGTAAAATCATAACCGCTTGTAGAGGGTGCTTGCACGAGACGGTGTACACCAGACAGGTGAACTAACTTACATGATTGAACACGTGAACACACGTTTGCATTTTTGAATGTTTGCAACTTGAAGGTTTGTACGTAGGGAACTTGCTATATTTGAAAATAAATCCACTTTGGATTTATTTAGGCTCATAATAAAAAGGATGATCTAAATAGTACTCTGCTATAGGATGCTAATCAATTATTCCACACACTTATATGTAATCTTGGTCCTTTTTCCAAATTAATTTATAATGCATATCTTATCAAACATTTAAATTTGAAAGACTATTTCGGTGTTATTTCTTCCATTGATGTATCTATTGTTGAATCAGTGCCATAAAATTTAAATTATTGTAACTTTACAGTGTGATTTACTAGCAGGAAAAGCTAAGTGGCATTTCTCCCTGCTTCTTTACTCACCTTTCTCAAAATCATCTTTCATATTTTTGGTTTATGTCATATGAAGTTTTGAATTATTTTTGTCATGTTTCCTGCAAAACATCCTGTATATATTTTATTGGAATTGCATCTTGCCAATCTATTAATGGGAAAGGATGAAATATTCATGATACTTGATTCCTCATTTAAGAATATAGTACGTCTTGCCATTTATCTGTCATCTTTTTTATCCCTTTATTTCCTTTTGTAATTCTGTTTATAGAGACTGAGTCTAAACAAATGTAGATTCAAATTAATGATGTAAGTAAAACTATATGTATCTGAAGGACAGAGAGTTTAGACAGTGTGAGTGACTCTGCCCGTCTTTCACTCACTGAGCACATTCTGGAGAGGAATGGGGGATCAGCCCCAGTTTCTGGCACTTTTCATGGTGTCAGCATCTCAAGGTGCTGGGTGTTACACTAGGTTTTATAGGTTGTTTGACTATGTAAGATTCTAGCTGAGAGCTCAGCCTGTGATCTAACTCCTGAGTAAAATGTGCTTCCACTCTAGTTCACAACCACCTGTTGTTAAGCTTATTAGACAGTTTATATTTCTTTTACTTATTATGTAGTTTATATTTCCTTTTCTACTGTGAGATCTTTTCTTACAATAGTGTCTTTCTCGGTAATTTTTACCTTCTGTTACCAAAAAAAAAAAAAAATCATTGTTCCTTACATAAAATTTGTAAATTCAGGTATCAATAGGAAGAAAATTAAAAGTATTAGTAGAAAAACAGAATACAAGGAAGCTCCTGGTTCTCAGTCCCCTACAGAAACATTAAAAAATAATAATAATAACTAGTGATTGGCTAAAGGAGTTCTGGAAAAATAGACAAAGGTTGACAGCAACCAAACAAATCTCCAACCAAGAAAAGACAAATTCAAAATGGTAGAAAATTTTGTGACATTTTTACTCACCTTTGTTCCATTCCCTCCCTAATGGGGAGCAGACTTGGTCCAGAGGAGATAGCAGTCCAGCTCCCAAATCTCTCCCTTGAAACAGAGAGAGCAGCACAGACTTTATTTGCAATGTTATAGCTTGTCTGGGAGCTGCCTGAAGGATTGATCTCTGTTCTGCCTAACTTGCTATTGCTGTTTAGTCGCTAAGTTGTGTCCAACTTTTTGTGACCCCATGAACTGCAGCACAGCAGGCTTCCTGGTCCTTCACTATCTCCTGGAGTTTGCGCAAACTCATGTCCATTGAGTTAGTGATGTTATCTAACCATCTCATCCTCTGCCACTCCATTCTCATCTTACCCTCAGTCTTTCCCAGACTCAGGGTCTTTTCCAATGAATTGGCTCTTTGCATCAAGTGGCCAAACTATTGGAGCTTCAGCTTCAACATCAGTCCGCCTAATGAATATTCAGGGTTGATTTCCTTTAGGATTGACTGGTTTGATCTCTTCACTGTCCAAGGGACTCTCAAGAGTCTTCTCCAGCACCACAATTTGAAAGCATCAATTCTTCAGCACTCAGCCTTCTTTATGGTCCAGCTCTCACATCCATACATGACTACTGAAAAAGCCATAACTGACTAAATGGACCTTTGGTGCCAAAGTGATGTCTCTGCTTTTTAATATGTTATCTAGGTTTGTTATAGCTTTTCTTCCAAGGAGCAAGCCTAACTTGTAGCTTGTGGTGAATGGTGGCATGACTTACATCTCAGGCTGGGGAAAATGGCAAAAAGGAGCAAAAAGGAGCTATTTTATAGCTCATAAAATCTGCAGGCACCTGAAGCAAGAGATATAAATGGAGGCAAGCAATAGAACACCTAAAGTGCTGAAGAGACACTGAGGTGAAACTCTTTGGGAAATTAAGACCTCCAAAAATATTCAGTTCCTTTTATGTTCAGGAGGATTGGAAAAGTCACATACAGGTTCATGCAAGACATGTGTTTAGAAAAGATTTGCAAAAAATCTTAAACTTCTACCTTGGGTTGATTTCAAGACTCAAAGTATATCCATCTATTAAGGAGAGGAAGGCCCAAGCACATAACCTATCTGCAAAGACTGAGAGAGATGACTATTGTCAAATGTGCAAATCCACAATAAAATAAAATAAAGTGTACAAAGAAACAGAAAAACATGGCCCACTCAAAGAACAAAAATATCTCTAGAAACAATCCCTGAGGAAATACAGACTTCAAATTTACTACAAAAAGACTTTTTAAAAATTGTCTTTAAGTGAGAAAGCTAAAGGAAAACGTGAAGAGCCAAAGGAAATCAGAAAAGCGATACATGATTAAAATGAGAATTTTAACAATGAAGTCAACAGCAGAAGGAAAACTGGAAGATTCACACATATATGGAAATTTAAAATACTGAACAACCAGTGGGTCAAAGAAAACATCACAAGGAAAATTGGAAAATAATTTGAGATAATGAAAATTAAAACATAGCCTACTGAAACTTATAGAATATAGCAAAAGCAGTACTAAGAGGGAAATTTATCCTTGCAACTACTTACATTAAAAAATAAGAGAGATCTCAAACCAACAGACTGACTTTACAACATAAGGAACTAAGAAAATAAGAACAAACTATCAAAATCTAACAGAAGGAAAGAAATGGTAAAGATTAGAGTAGCAAGGGCTTCCCAGGTGGTGTTAGTGGTAAGGAACCTGGTGCTTGCCAATGCAGGAGACATAAGAGACCATGGGTTCAATCCCCGGGTCAGGAAGATCCCCTGAAGAAGGGCGTGGCAACCGACTCTAGTATTCTCACCTGGAGAATCCCATGGACAGAGGAGCCTGGCGGGCTATGGTCCATAGGGTTGCAAAGAGCTAGACATAACTGAAGCAACTTAGCATGCACGTATTTACAGAATAACAATTTTTAAAAATTGGAGAACAGAAAAGCAATAAAGTCAACAAAACTGAAAATTGGCTCTTTGAAAAGAATGAAATTACCTAACCATTAATTACATTAACTAAAAAGAGAACAAGAAGACTCTACTAAAATCAGAAATGAAAGACAGGGCATCATTACCAATTTTACAGAAATAAAATATGATTGTAGCAAAATATGAACAATTATGACAACAAATTAGATAATGTAGATGAAAAATTCCTAGCAACACACAACCTACCAAGAATGAATCATGAAGAAAAGTGTTAGTAATCACACCACTCATTATTCTGATGTCCACATAACCAGGCAGATGAATGGATAGACAAGACCAAAAATTATATCTTCTGCACTGAACTGCTTTTTATTTTACCTCTTCAATTAGTGACATATTTTGAACATCTACTGGTACCGTTTAGAATTACCATTTAACATCTACTGTTTACCATTTACTGTCCAGAACTCTATTGTCCAGCATGGTAACCACTAACCAAATGTGGCTATTTACATCTTAATTTTTTTAATTAAAATTCAACAAAATTTAAGTTTTCAATTCCTCAGTGTATTAGCTTCCTATTGTCACTAGAACAAATTACCACAAATTTAGTGGCTTAACACTGCACAAATTTTTTATCATACAATTCTGGGGACAGAAGCTCAACATGGGTCTCCCTGGGCTAACTTCAAGGTATTAGCAGAGCTGCATTCCTTCTGGAGGCTCTAAAGGAGAATCCGTTTCCTTGCCTTTTCCAGCCTATAGAAGCTGCCCGTGTTCCTTGGCTAGCAGTTCCTTCCTCCATCTCCAAAATTAGCAGTTTAACACCTTCAGCTCTATATGGCTCTGACTCTTCTGCCTCCTTCTTATAAGGACCCTAGTGACTACCTTGGGCCCACCCAGATAATTCAGGATAATCTCCCCATCTCAAGATCATATCTTAATCATGCCTACAAATCCCTTCTGCCATGCAATGAAACATGGTCACAGGTTCTGGAAATTAGGACATGGATATCCTTTAGGGGCCATTTTGGGGACAGATTCTATCTGCCACACTCTGAAGTTTTCAGTAGATTGAACAGCACAGATTATAGAACATCTTTACCATCGCAGAAATTTCTTTTCCCAGTGTAGAGTTAAGAAGTTTTGACAATTACTTATCTTCTTGGTGCTTACCTTCCTCCTCTGTAGAATGTATGTGTAGAGTTGTTGAGTCAGAGAATTAATTATTGCACTGAGCTTTATGTGGTACTTGCAATGTGCCAGGCACTGCTCCAAGCACTTTACGTATTTTGCCTTCTTTAATCTCCACAACAACCCTATGAAGTAGATGAATGATTATTTATAGATAAGGAAACTGACAACAACCCTATGAAGCAGATGAATGATTATTTATAGATAAGGAAACTGAGACACAAGAGGTTAAGTACCTTGCACAAGATTATGCAGCAAAACATGAGGTAGCACATTGCACCATGCCGTATGCTCCCCGTTACACAGACTATCACATTTAATCCACCCAACAACCCTACAAGGTAAATGCTATTACAATCAGGAACACTGAGACTTGGTTGAATGACTGAATAGGCTACATAACTTGCTCAAGGTCAAACACACAGAGTGTACATTGGTAGTAAGATACAAACTCATGTTCTTTCCACCTCTGGATAGGCAGAGATACTGGAATTAAGGGCAATGAAAGTTCATCTCACAGAAGAAAATAAAAACTGTGCCATTGCAAGATATAAAAGCCGTCTTCGTTCCCTATGTGGGCTGCCTGCCCTACAGAGACTCTGACAGTGTGGTGGTAGCAAGCACCAAGGCCATGCATTCTTCTGGCCACCCAAGGGGGTGCTATAGCTCACATTGCTGAGCTCAGAGTAGGGAGCTCAGCTCAGCTCAGCCTTGTTGCCAGGATGATAAAAGACAATGGGAAGAAACCAAAGTTGGAGCGTGAAAATGATTTCAGAGGCTTTAATAAAAACATGGGCTTTGAAATTAGGAAAGGGAAGCTCTCCATAATAGCTAAATCAAGACCCACAAATTGAATACAGGGCCAGAGTGATCGATGGAGCCCTAATTAAAG
>NW_011495076.1:2065197-2093807 GCF_000754665.1 Bison bison bison
CCCTAATTAAAGAGCAGCTTGGCTGTCTGCTACAGGCTTCGTGTGAGGCCAGCCCTCCCTCTGGCTCTCTCAGTTCTCCCCCATGACTCCCTCCCCCAGCATTCATGTTCATGCTCTCACTGTGATGGATGGCTCAAGCAAGCCTGGAAAGGAGAGCTCTGCATTGAAGCAGAGCCTGGGCCGTCCACAGAGCAAAACCTCCATTTGCCTTACAAAGGAAGAGCAATAATGTATTTTCTCATGCAGAAAGCATTTACATGGCACCCGTTCTGTGACAAGCATCTGCTGAGCCCTTCCTGGCCCTCCCTTTCCTAACTTACCCCTGCCTCCTCTCTCTGTGCTTCTCCTACCCACCCAGATCTCTGGCCATGAGTTCCAGGCACATGCTTCCCCTTCTACCTGCAGTGTCCTTCCCTACCCTGTTTGTCTGGAAAACTCCTACCCAGACTTCAAAACCTCAGCTGCATCTTTCTGGTTTTATATTGGTGTTGTATTATATGGTGTCTGCCTGTCCCCACCAGACCAGGAGCTCCTTGACTCTGAGGATTGAGTCTTGTTGATCTCTGGATTCTTAGAGTTGAATACAGGGCCTGGCAATGTAAGAATGGGGGATCCAGTGATAAGCTATAGTTCTAGTCTGGTAAAAGAGATGTGAGGCACACACAAGTCATCATACCATAGGCAAAATTTGCTGAAAATACAAATGAGCTACTTCTAGAACTGTGGGATGCCAGAGGATGAGCAAATTATGTAAGCCTGGAGGACAAGCAAAGGAGGCATATGGACGAAGCCATAGAGATAGAGCAGACTTTCCACAAGCATTTTCATTTTCTGGAATTCGGTCGGATGTTAGAATCTCCATTTGCCCTCTTGTGGTCACTAGAGAGGGGGTGAAAGGGAATAGGTTTGACAGGCAGGAGGTGCATATTCTTTCAAGAAGTCTGATCATGTTGGTGTCCAGAGAAGAGGAAAGCTGGGGAGAGAGGGAAGGGAAATCTTCCTTGTAGGGTTCCTCTCTCTTTCTGCCCAAATATTGTTTTTTTGCCTGCCCCATCCTTTCTGTTCAGGTGAGGCCAAGTAATGTAGTGGTTAAAACCCAAACCTCGGGAAACTCAGTTCAAAGCCAGATTCTGTCACATATGGCCCTTGTCTGTATCCTATTTGGGATTCACATTCCTCATCTGGAAGCAGGATATAAATGCCTGCCTCAAAGAGATAGGAGGAATGAAATGGAGCAGACATGCCGTATCAGTCAGGGTTCAGAGCAGGAAGCAGAAACTACTCTGGCCAGAAAGACTGAAGACAGGGAATTATGTGCTGACAAAAGCTTCAGGTCTGGAGGAGTTACTCCCAGAACACACGGAAGTGGGCCCCCAGTGACGCAGGCAAGAACGTAGGGCATCAGAAGCCCCACCACCAGAGTGATCAAATTCAAACACACCACCTACAGCAAGACTGCAGGCCAAGCCATGGCCCTTCTCTGCATGAATTCACCCACACCAGGGTGGGCAGCCCAGGTGGAGGTTGAGTGTCTCACAGTGGCAGGCCTGGGGCAGAGGGCCAGTGACGACACACAGGACTCTGGTGAGCACTGCGGATGCGGGCCCTTCAGGGAGGGACCAAGTGAGACAAAGGGCCACAAGCCACCCTGGTCTGCAGCAGAGCTCGGCTCCAAATGGGGTAGCAGGGCGTTCCTCTCACATCAACACAGAACCCGAGGAGGACCCTGGGCATGCAGCTCAGATATGGCACCTTGGGATCAGCTTCTTCAACCCAAGGAAACAACCCTGTATACAAAGGCCAGCATCCTTCAGCAGTGGCAGAGGCATGGCCCCACTCTCAGTGGCCTTGTGGGCCCCAGGCATCACCAGGGCACCAGACACAGAGGACCAGAGAAGAGGATGAACTCCCTTTGAGCAGCCCCAGGGTCAAGGCTAGATTAAGATCTTTGGAGGTCTCTGCTGTGAATGGTGGTATTATGAGGACCCCCCACCCCACCCTGTGTAAATCAAGCTCCACAATACAAAACGAACGCATCAGCATATCCAACCATGTTTGTTTTTTCATTGATGACCCATTGGATGCTTTTACTACAGTATCAAATTCTCTCCATACCCTCCCTACCCCATTAAAATACAATTACAGCAACAATTTGTCACCCCGAGAACACACTTGTTTGGCTGGTTGGGCACTGTCCTAAGACTCACAGAACAAACTGGGCAAGACTTTTAATGGGTCTGGAGGACCTGTACACAGCACAGCCAAGGGACTAGGAAGATTTGGATTCAATACAATTATTGAAAATCCATAAAAACTTGTAGAAGAGAAAGGCCTGGGGAGTCCTTGGATAATATGGCATTTTAAATATCATTTCTGACGGTCCAGAGTTTTTCAGAGGCAATGTTTTCCTACCATATGAATCAAAGGAGGAGAAATCCAAGACTCCAAACTGAAACTGTCTCCTCTACTGTGGAGCTTCCCCAGCTGCCCCTGCAGATCTCTTCAGAAGGAAAGCTGAAAGATCAGGCTTTGGTGGAGGTATCGCACGAGGACAACAGGATACACAGAGTGATGCCAGCCTGCCTCGCTCCCAGCACTCACAGCACCATTTTGTACATTCCATTAGGGTCTCAATTCCGGGGAAAATCTTCAGCAAGGAGCCACACACAGATAAAGACCCTCTTCCTTTTATTGATATAAAGCAGGGCAACTCCCAGAAAGAACACACAACTCACCAGCAGAAAATCTATCCTTCCTTTCTTTGGCCTTTTCCCTTCTTTCCCTTCCTCCCAGCCTTCTCTGCCTTCTCCTTTTCTTTTCCTCCTTCCTTCCATTTTTTTCTTCCATAATCCATCAATTTATTCAACAAATATTTATTACGTACCTGGAGAAGGAAATGGCAACCCACTCCAGTATTCTTGCCTGGAGTATCTCGTGGACAGAGAAGCCTGGCGGGCTACAACCCATGAGGTCGCAAGAGTCAGGCACGACTTAGCGACTAAACCACCACTACCACTGTGTCCTACTTCTCTAAGGAGAAGACATGGCAAGGGCAGCAAGGGCAAAGACTCTGAGGCAGGGGGGTTCCTGCTTTGTTTGAGGAGCAGAAGGGTGGCTGCTATGGCTGGAGCTAAGTGACCAAGGGAATGAGAATGAAGAATTGGGCTGGAGGAGCTGGATCCCACAGGATCCTGTCCACTATGGCAAGGGTTGGGATTTTATTCCAAGGGTTATGAAAGCCCTGGGGTTTATAAGTGGGAGAATTAAATGATCTGCCTTTCATTAAAAAAAAAATCTATCTGTACACATGCTAACATACTTAGGGGAAAAGTACTGATGTCTTAGTTCAGTTCAGTCACTCAGTCGTGTCTGACTCTTTCCAACCCCATGGACTGCAGCAAGCCATGCCTCCCTGTCCATCACCAACTCCCAGAGTTTACTCAAACTCCTGTCCATTGAGTCGGTGATGCCATCCAGCCATCTCATCCTCTGTCGTTCCCTTCTGCTCCTGCCCTCAGTCTTTCCCAGCATCAGGGTCTTTTCCAATGAGTCAGTTCTTCTCATCAGGTAGCCAAACTATTGGAGTTTCAGCTTCAGCATCAGTCTTTTCAATGAATATTCAGGACTGATTTCCCTTAGGATGGACTGGTTGGATCTCCTTTCAGTCAAAAGAACTCTCAGGAGTCTTATCCAACACCACAGTTCAAAAGCATCAATTCTTTGGCACTCAGAGTGAAACTAGGGGAACAGAATTAACCATGCAATGTTCTTTTCAATAACATGACTCACATAAATTGTTAAAAAAAAAAAAAGATTGGAAACATAGTAGATAATAAATATTAGGGGTGACAAGTACTTGAAAATAATTAGCGATGCTAATTACCGCTTAAAACACAAACTCTCCTACCATAAAATACTAGAAAATGAGAAATGTCCACTAATATAGTACTAAAACATGGAATGAGATATGAAACTGCCATGCAAAATTTTTTTATAATAAAAAAAAAATCCTCAGAGCAATAGCACAGGAAACCTTAGTCAAAGAAGAAATGAAGAAAATAAGTTGCTCTTTAACCTCCAGGAGGACTTCCACACATTTTCAAGCAGAAAAGGCCTATATGAAATCTTTAAGCCCAACCTCAGTTCATATGAACAAACTTGGCCTCCATTAGTTTTCCAGAACCATCTAATACCTTTAATTTTTAAAAAAGCTGAAGCACACTTATATCCAAAGCTTGCAGTCACAGCCTCAGTGCTTTTGAGCTCCTTAATGTCGTTCTGAGGTCTTCAAACTCTCAGGTTTTGGCTAAATCCGGGAGTAAAAATGCCAAAACACAATGGACAAGACATTTCTTTTATAAAGGTACTGGAAAGTCCATACAAGATATCCAGTAAATTGAAATTTCTGTGCCAAAACGGTTGAATCAATTGATTGCTCCCAGCAAAAACATTCTCCCCAATTCTCTTTGTCTCTTTCCCTCTAACTCTCTCCCTTCCCCCGAGTCCCCCTGGAATTGCCTCACTCTCCTGGAACCTCTGATTCAGCTGTACAAATAGCAGAAAAAATAATTACAAGTCAGAAGGGCAAATGCTCCGAATGCCCTTTGGACAGTTTGTATTTTTCCCACCAGGACTTGGCATCTTAGTCTCCTTGTGGGAGAAGTTTCTGTGAGTCCAAGCCACTCAGGTGGTGAAAAGACGGTCCAAAGGGTGGCACTTCCGGTGTGGTTAGGATCCTGGCCCTAAGTCCATACCAGGATTGCCATGGGTCCTGCTGCCTACCTGCTCTGTCTTTGAATAGTCAGAAAATCCTGGGGTTCTCTGTGAGATACTCACTGAGATGTTCACTCTACCCAGCCGAGGTGACTTCGTATTTAATGAGTTTAGATGTGTTTGATGACCTCAAGATTCAGCAATAATAGCAAAAATGTGTGTAATATGCCAGGCCCAGTGTTCTACATATATTGAGCCATTTAATCATCACAATAACCCCATAAAGTAGACACTGTTACCATCCCTCATTTGTAGATTGAAGAAACTGAGGCACAGAAAGGCACAGTGACTTTCCCAAGGTCACACAGCCAGTAAGTGAGAGGGCTGGAATTTGGACACAGCAGTCCACTAAGTTAGGATTCTTTTCAAACCCAATCCAGTTTCCTCCTCTGGTGCTGGTGACCCATGTTATAACAGTTCCATCAGTGTCCCCATGTCCAGGCCTCGTGGGGTCCTGACTTCCCACACAAATGTCAGGTGATATACCTGCTCATCCCACAGATCAGTTACATCTCTGGCTTTCACAGGTATTGAGCACCTCCTGGCAAAATATTTTAAAAAATAATAATACCGCAAATTTAAATCCTGACAGAATTCTGGTATAAACGCCTATGGACATGTCTGACAGACTGAGGTGGCCCCAACAGAAAACAGATCGTGGCAGGGGCCACACAATCCCTGGAGCACAAATCCTCTGCAAGGGACATAGGAATCTAATGCTGTGGCCCAGCCCGAGCTGCGGACCCCTGCATGAGGAGTCGGGTGATTCTGGATACAGAACACCACCAGATCCTGCGCTGACCAGGTCCCTCATGCAGCAGGTGTGAGTTCTGGGGACAGAGAGCTGCAAGGGAATTGAAAGGGCCGTCTCACTTGAGGCTCAAGCAGCCGTGTTCTGCTGCTGGCTGATTCTAACATGAAGATGGGGATGAAGCTGGCAGTGTTCTCACTTCCAGGAGAGCAGCTTGGGTTCCAAGAGCATCCAAGAGCTTGGAAACAAATGGAGTGAGAGCCTCCCAGCAGCAGCAGCCCTGGGGGTGGCCAGCTGTTCTCCACATGGAGGCTCAGAGAGTCCCAGCTTCCAGCACCGTGGTGCAGAGGGTCTCTAGCAACCTGCCTGTGGGCAGCTTGGGCAGCAGGCTAGAGGCCAGCTCAGGGGCCGCGTCTGAGATATCTAAAAGACTGTTTGTTTACTGGCCTTGCTAACAAGCAGTGACCAGAGTTGATTCTTAGACACATGCAAGCATCCCTGGAAACTTGCAAGAAATAACAGAAGCCAGGAAGGAGAATTCTTCTGAAGACTGGAATGCTTGCAGATAAGTTGGTTGTGGCTTGTAGCCTTCAAGGGCCAGCTTAATGCAACCACCTCTGTACTTGCTAGCTTGTAAAGCCTGAGTAATCAGGACATGTGCATTTTAAAACTGGAGAATTCTGACTCTGGTATTAAGTAAGTGCTGAAAACGCAGATGGCAAAAGTGTCCATGTCTCTGGATTTCATCACTGGACAGTTTCAACTCCCATAATTTTCTGTGTGATATAAGAATGCATTAAAAAGTGCTGTTTAAAAAAAACTGTTCTGAGCACTTTCTCCTAAGGACCCCTCTAGTCATTCCCCTATGTAGTGCCCCTCAACTCTTGGCCCATTTAATTCTATCCTTGGCCCTTGCTTCTCCTGATCTTTTCTCCCTAAATGAATGATCTAGGTTTGGAGCTGGCCACCCCAACTTCTTCCTCTGTCCTCAATGTGTGCACTACATTGTGGGTGAGACCCTCCTGGCCCTGGCTGTAGCCCAGTGAGCCCTCCACAAGCCTAGGCCCTCCCTCTGCAAGGAAGGAGAATGGAATACAAAGATCTAGATCTTCATTTTAGAACCAGTCTTGTGCATTGACGTTGCAAATGCCAAAGCCTGTCCACACCACCTCCAGTCGACTGCCTGCAACTGGGCTAGTGAAGTCCTCTGAAGACTGGGGGAAATCCTGTGTTCGCTCCGGTTTAGGAACAAGGACTGAAATAAGGGAGCTGACCAGCCTTCATGACCTGCTTTCCACTTGCCCAAACACCAGCTCACACAAGGCTCCTTCAAGGACTTGATTGAATGTCTCTGCTTTACAACAGAGCAAACTGAGATTCATAAAGTCCACCCAGTAAGTCACAGACAGAGCCGCAGGAATTAGAACTGAAAGTCTCTACACTCTTAATGGCCATGTTTCTTCCTTTGTTCGCTTCCTCTGGGATTTGGTTAACAGGCTTGAACCAGACCTAAGGAGGTCACCAGCTGGAATGGCATTTGCTGTGACATAGCACACCTCAGCAGGAGGCCCTGTACATCAACTTGGAATCTGCAACCTAGCAACCTGAATATTTTGTCTTCTGCAGGAACCTGAGGCAGGGGCAGGACCACTATATTCTGGTCTCTTGATGCTTCCATTTAGCTTTGGCCTCTATCATGAGTCTGTTTCCTTAAGCATTTATGTCTCATATTTAGTGGTATTGTTTCCAATAGCAAGGTATCCTAGAAGGTAGTGTCTTGTGATGTGTTGTAAATAGGATACTGTTTTTTTAAACCTTATTAACAGTGTCACAAATTATTAATGCATGTATTGGATGAAGTAAATTAATCAGCTTTTATCATAGTATGCTGAATTCTAAAAAAACTTTTAGTCAAATAAAGTCTATGATTTCCCAAGTGCCAGTAACTCTGTAGTAAAATCAACTGTCAGATCCTACTATTTACAATATTAAACACTGCTGCCAACACCCTTCACAAGGGGAGCCCATTTTCCCAGGAAACCCAAAGCTGTCCATACTTGGATGAGGGGTTTCTCCCATTAAGTAGGAAGATGGCCAAGTGAGTTTCAAGTAGATGATCTTCATTGCTGTGTAGACTGGCCTATGCAATTTCATCCCTCCTGGAGACCAAAAAAAAAAAAAAAAATGTAAAGTGAATACAAAACCTTGAAAATTTTATAGTTACTTAGCTATATAGGTCTAAATTTCTGCCCATCCCCTGAAGTCCAAAGAAGCTTTTTCTTACCTTGACCTCATACATCTTCCCACATGGCAGCCAGCAGCTTTCAGGGTGCAACCTCTGGATAAAAGATAAGTGCAGTTGTGGGCACCTCTGGCTTTCTTCTGTGCCACGCTGCACTATCGCTTTGTGTTCTGGAGTTTAGGCTCCCAGCACCAGCCAGCATTAGTGTGAAAACCGTACTCCCTACCTCCTTGGCGTCTGGGTACAGACATCAGATTGCTTACACAGCAGGCTTTGGGGTTGAAGTATGGTGTTACACACTTTAACCAGAGACTGCAAGAGATCCAGACCTTCCAAGGAGACCTGTGCCTGGGGAGGAAAAGCCCTGGAGTGCATTTTCTCACATTGGCCTAGTCTTCCTGCTAGCTTGGCTGTCCCTAGACTTCCCTGCATAGGTCAGTTTATAGGGCTTAACTGAGAATCTTCTAGCATTTAAATCACAGCCCATCCCTTGGTGCTAAGCTGAGTGGCTAAAAGAAAACATAGAGTTTCTACTATAAATTATGTGCATAGCCCTCAAGTCTTTGGTCCAGCTAAAGGTACATCTTTTCATCAACAGGGATTGTATTTGTGACACCACATCCCTCACTTTGTTCAGAAGGACACTTACTGTATTCAGTGACCATGGGTGTTATTCTGTTCCATCACTCGCTAACAACACTAAAACATTTTACACTGTTGGAACACTTTGTCAGGAGAACTGCTCAAATGAATGCTTAAAAGCAGCTTTGCATAACACAATAGATAATCGATGCTTATTGCCCAAGAACTGAAGTCATTTTGCATCTTTAGAAGTTGTTTAATTAACTGAATCATTGGGCTTTCTAATGGATAAATATCTGGAGCAGATATCTATCATCAAATTTCTCTTCATACCATCTTCCTTCTAGAATCAGTGGATTCTCTTTATTGAAAGTGCTTGAAAATCAAATAGGCAATATGATCTTGATTATATTTAAAAATGCATAGAAAAAAAAGCTGTCAGGACAGATGCCAATAAATTAGCAGTGATTATTCATGAGTGATAAGATATTGGAAATCTTTCTTTTCTTTTTTACTTTTAATACATTTTCTAAGTTTTATACACAATATATCTTTACTTTTATAACCTCAAAATAAAAACAGACTTTTAACAACTACTGCATGCAATTTTGTATTTACTGATTATAACTATAAAAAATATATGTAACTCAAAAGGATTAGAAGTAGATATATTAATATGTTAATAGCAACTATCTCTACATGGTGGACTTGCCTGGTGGCTCAGATGGTAAAGCGTCTGCCTACAATGCAGGAGACCCAGGTTCAATCCCAGTTGGTTGAATTTTTGTCTACATGTTCAAAATGTTCCCTAATTAGCATGTAAATATTGTTTCCAACAGTAACAATAAATAATAGAAATTTGATGCATAGTTTTTCTCCCCTTCTCCTGACTGACCTCAAGAATGAAGAAGATGGGGAGAGCTGCATTTTGTAAAGCCCCAGTGTAGATCCTGCATGAGGGGAAGGAGAACCTCGAATGCCTTGTTCCACAAGTCTGGGCCATCACTTATACAATCCAGGGGCCCCTCCCTTGCCCTGTGTATTCCTTTGCTGCCAAGATAGTGTCCCAAGGTCTCTTGGCAACGACTTCCACTAAGCAGTCTTAAAGAATTCATGGACCATGACAGCTTTCCTCCAAGACCCCCAGAAGGAGTCCCCCTGAGCCCCAAGTGGGAGACGCTCCCCCCACCAAGGTCACAGGGGCTTGCTGAGGTGAGGAGGTCAGCACTTGATCCCGTGGCTGCAGTGTGTTTTCCTACGCTGGGAAAAGCACCTCCTAGACAGAAAGGTGAAATGTGAACTAAAAATAGAGTGGCGCTAGCCCAGGCCACTGGGGGCTGAGGCAGCAAACAGAGGCAGACACAACAGAAGGGCTGAACGAGCTGAGGACAGACGGCCCCTCGCAGCCTCTCACATCTGCTCTAAATCAGACCCTGTTTTCTGCAGCTTCCACCATGGCGCAAGGCTGACCTCGCCACCACTGGCATCTTTCTCCCTGCACTTATGAATGCTGCTGGCATTCCAAGACCATTCCTGTGGGCTTCTCTTCAGAAAAGAGAAGCCGTGAGATACCGTAGCTCTTGGTTGTAGCCTTAGGGAAAATTTGTTCTCACCTGAAGAATTTAAGCAGCCCTCACCAGAGCAGAATGTTACTTTCCTGTGTAGTTCAGGAAAAATGGACTCTACCACTGAAGCCCCAAATCTGCCCTTTGCTGGCCCAACTGGCCTTTCTGGTAAAGAACTCCTGTTAGGTTCTCCTTCTGCTCACAAACTATTTGTAGCAGACACAATGCAGCCTTGATCTCTGCCAGAGGCTGGGAGCCAACCCTGGATGGGACAGGTGGCTCTTTAAAGCTTCATGTTCCTCATCTGTAAAATGGGCATGTTGCTGTCTCAGTACTGCTGTGCTGTGCACCCTGCAGGCTTCTTCTCCCTTCTTCCTCTGAACTGTAAAACACAATGACTAAAATTTCAGGATAATTCAGAAGGAACCAATTCATCCTTTGGATGGTTGTTTTCTGTTTTTAAAAGCCTGTTACAAACTAGTATTTAATAAGCTACTGATGTCTGTGGACACCCTTAAAAGAACTACTTTCAGGATTGTGAGGCAAAGGCCCTGGCAGCAAATGCAATTCCACTTAGAGACTATTTCAACTGAAGACATATGGGCAGGTCAAAGGGACCCCAAATGGATTCTGAGGCAGTCAGGCACAAGCAATGGCAGGAAGTCAATATCCCAGGTCTTTAGGGGCAAGGAACGAGATAGCCATACTGATAGCTGCTTTGGAGGGCCTCCCAGGCCGGAGTTGAAGTCCGCAGTCACAGAACCACAGAACGAGGCAGTGAAGCATGGAAGGAAGGGGAGAGACACCCCAACCTCACTCTCCATCACCTTCCTTTCTCCCGCTGATGCCTCCCATCTGCCAAGCCCAGCCAGAGGCCAGAGGGTGAGGGGAGCCTGAGGAATGTAGCCCTCAGAAGGGGTCAGCACCTGAGGGTATTGAGCAGGGCAGAGGAGAATGAAGGTGAGGCCTGGACAGGGTGACTAGACACCAACCAGCCCCGTGCACTTCCCAAGTACACGTTATGAGCATTTGCTTTCCAGATCACCAGTCCTCTTTATCCATTCATTCCCACCTTCAGAAAGCACTACTGAGCGTCCTCTGTATTCCAGTCTCAAGAGAGAAATGTGGGATGCAAAGGTGAATGAGATACCACCTCCTTGCCCTTGAGGAGTTCAGGGCCGAGTGGGGTGATCCAACAGTAATCATTCAGTGTCCACACTGCACTCAGCTAGATAACCTGGTGGTTTTGTATTATGGTAAGGATACTTAATGTGAGGTCTGTCCTCTTAACAAAACTTTAAGGTACAAAGTTCAGCTACCTACAGTAGCTCCATGTAGTGTTGTTGCAAGCTGATCTCTAGAACTTACTCTTCTTGCCTCAGTGAAACTTTATGCCAGTTGATTATCAACTCCTTGTTTCCCCCTCCTGGCAATCACCATTCCTCTCTTTGATTCTATGAATTTGATGACTTTAGATACCTCCCAATAAGCAGAATCATGCAGTATTTGTCCTTCTGTGATTGGCTTATTCCACTTCAAACTTCAACCATGTAGTTGCAAATTGCAGGATTTCCTTCTTTTTTAATAAAAGCACTTACAGGGAGGTGATTTCCCACCATGCCTCTCCTCTTCTGCTAAGAGGGGGACAGGGGATTTTGGGTTTTGACACCAGTCAGGAGAGCAAAGACCTAATTTCCAGGCCCTCATCACTGCTAACCAGATGGCTGACCTTTGATCACCATTTATGGTCTCTGAGCATCAGTTTCTTCTGTAAAATTAAGCAATTGTATTAAATGCCACTAAGGTCTCTTCTGTCTTTGAATGGTTATAGTTCTGTGCGAATTAGATAATGCATCAAACATGTGTCCAGGGGTGTGTGCCTGTAGACATCCACATACAAATGTTTGCATAAATATGTTTCCTCCCTGAGGTCCTTGCCATTTGGGGCGGAAAGTTGGTTAAATGGTAGTTCCAACACTGAATTTCATAGGAATGAAAATATTATTTTCAGCATCTTCCTCTAGTATGCTTTTTCATTTCCTTTTTTTTTTCTTAGAAAATGCCATAATATAAATGTTAAGATCATTATAGAAAAGGAATCCTTCCTGATGAGCTTGGGATCCTATAGTAATTATATTAAACTAGGCCTTTTATTGCTGGTTAATGAAATTCTTTTAAAATTGAACCAGCTTCAAGTAAACTGATTTGCATTGATTTGGTGATGTATAGAGCTCAAGCCACTCTATGTATAAGCAAGTTAAAAGCCTTAAGCCCTACAGGCAAGCTGCACAGGCCCAAGCTAAAAAATTGATCCCATGGTTCCCTCCAGGGGCACCTTGCTCTGGGGTTGGTGCTGCTTAAAGGGACACAGTCAATTTCTTTGGTAGAAAATAAATTAATTAGGAGAAAAGAAAAATCATGTTCATCCTGAATTAAACCATTTCCCAAGTTACCAAAGACAATCTTTGTAATGACAGAGTCATCTTGGATGCCTCCTAAGTCCACCCCACACACTTACATGACAAGGTGGGAGAAGCCTCCTGCTCCACCCAAGCTGCTCCCCCTGAGCATCCCACAGGGTCTTGGTGCTCTGGTCCTCCCATCCATCCTACCACCCCACAGCAGCCTGGTACCCTCCTTTCCATCGATCCCAACAGGGTCTGTCCTACTGAAGAGGATGGAGGAAGGACCATGCAGAGAGCCTTATAGGCACCAGGTCCAGGAACCAGGGGAATTTGGCAAACAAATGTCTCTGTCCCAGTGCCCTTCTCTCCTTCCCACTCTATGAGGCAAAGCGAAGCATTGTGTTGACCTGTGTATTTAAAAAAAGAAAACCTTCATCTTCTCCTTCTAGGGATACCGCACTTGGGTTTATACCTAGCCAACTTTCTTTCAGCTTTAAACCCATATGATCAGTATTAAAATATTAAAATCATTATGTGATTATTGATTCTATGATAGTGTTATGATATATATGCCTTATGGTAGTATTATTATAGATTTGATTTGTAGTAAAGTTAACACTGAACAATTACTTTTCAACTACTACTATAAAAATTTAGGTGCACTTATGTGTGCCTAAGTTTAGACAATATCCATGCCAGTCATGAATTATGGCACTGTCCATGATTAAGGTTCAGAATAGAATCATAGAATTGGACCTGAAATTAAACTAGATAAGCCCTATAACTAATAAATTAATCCACTCAATCCCTTTTTCAACATTTCTACTTGACATGGAATTCATTTAATTCACATGGCAAAGATGGAATGTTAGACTCTTAAAGAAACTTTTTAGGACGAGCAAACTCATTTTTGGATGAGGAAAAAAAGGCGGGAGAGAAGTTCAAATGGCTTGCCCAGGCCCCGCAGAGGCACAGGGAGCCCGAGGCAGGCTGAGCCACCACCTCCGCACCCCAGCCTATGCTCCCCTCTTCTGTGTGTGGTGTCGCCTGTCTTGAGAGCACACTTAATGGGAGAGGACAGTGTCCATTGTACATGCAAGGAGTTCCTCTGAATTCTTCTCTTTTATCCCAAAGAATCATGTGACTTATATTCTATTCCATAACACCTCCATATTCTTTTAATATAAAAATATATTGAATTAATTGCTGATCTAAGAAGGGCTGTGTGTTTATTCTGAGCTTGCTGGTGCCCCTGGCCTACCACTGTGCACTTCCAACAATACCTATAACCTACTTTGAAAAGCAAAAGTTTATCTAAGAATTAAAACATTCCTTAGATTAATTCAACAAATACTATTTTATGTACTTAATAAATATTTGTTGAGTGCCTGTCACCTGTTGAACTGAGCACCTAATATACATTATCTCATTCAATCTTTATATTAATAATAGTCCTCTGAGATCTATATCATTTTCCCCATTTATAGATAAGGAAACAGGTTCAGAGAAGTTAAGCAAGTTGCCAGAGTTCACACAGCTAGTAAGTAAGTGGCAGACTGAAATTTAAATCCTGGTCTGGATTTGTAATCCCTGTCTGAGCCAAAACTCGTCTGGTTGCACGTGATGCAAACCCAAGAAACTCAACTCATCTAACGGGGAAAGTTCACCGGTAAAGTTAGACTAGGGACAGTTTTCTATATTTTTGGTTCAGCCTCTCACTGAGTACTGATCTCTCCTACAGCAGATGGCGCCTTCATATTGGGGAAGTTAGGGAGAAAGGAGCATGGCTGCAGGTAACTCGAACTTAGATCAGACCATCTCAGCAGCCCATGGAACTGAGAGCCTCAGAAACCCACCACCCCTAAAGCGCTCTGATAGGCCTGGATGGGGTTAGCTTCCATCTCAGGACCAGTCACAACCCCAGAAGATGGGATAACTTCCGTTGGCCTGCCTGTGCCATGTACCCACCCTCTTGGCTGAAATAAGGGTGGGTGGAGGTAGTTGCAGTAATTAGCAGTTCCATGCACCACAGGACCATGTAGCCAGTCCAAATGAAAGAATTCTTGGCTGACAAAACACAGTAGATGTCCTCAGACAGCTAATGAGGTTATCTAAAAAATAACACTCATAATAAAAATCAGTGTATTGGTCTTCAATGCTCTTTCTCTGCCCTGTGGTAGAAGCAGGAAAGATTACTTAGCTTCTGCCCATGCCCCCAATTTTACAATCACAGTTTTGAAGCATTCCCCACTCAACCTGAGGGAAAGGGCAGGGAGGAAGGTAGGCTTCCTGTGGTTAATACAATCAGCAGAGACCAATCATTTACCTAACAGAGCTACCTGCCAAAACGTCTGAACAATTCTCTTTGCAGAAAAATGGAAAGAAAGATTGCTTGATCCCCATAATCTCTCCCAAAGAGTGTTACCTCTCAGGTGCTTGCCCCTCCCTTTGGTGCCCCAACCCTCCAGCTGTCCCTCTCTGGGGGTGCTCAACCTAGTTCCTGAACATGCAGGCAAAAGTCAGGTAGCCCTTGTCACCACTGAAGACTGAGTTTCCAGACCAAACTCCACACTTGCCAATAACTATTTACTTTACAGAGGCAAAGCACAAAGCCCTGGGCCTGGTCAGGGCTGAGTGGCTGAGAAAGGGCCTTAATGAGCCCTGAGAAGCCTGCCTTCCCAGCAAAATAAGTACTCAAGGTTAATGTCGTCAGAATTGAGGGAGAATACCTTGTTTTGACTGAGAGATCAAAGCTAGGGGAGTTTTTGATCAGAATTGCCTGGACAAATATTTTAGCTTCCAATTTATTCTGATTATGCAGAACAGGCCTGAGAGGGTCACAGCCAGTTAGAGAGACGGTCACTCAGCCCAGCCAGGCTGGAGGGAGGACAATCTTGTTTGGGAGTCCTGAGATCGGAGAGCCTGTGGGAAGTCACAGAGGTAGGCAAAATCTCTCTGGCCCTGCTTTCTGTGCTTTTAGACTCCAGTGAAGACAGGTTCAAACTGGAAGGGGCCTCAGAGACCCGTCTTGGTTTGGGACCTTGTTCCAGTGGCTTGCCACACAGCCAGCTAATAGCCAAGCTGGGAGGAGAAGCAGACCACCCTCTCCTAACCCCACCACCTGCACTGCTCCCCATGCTCCCTGCTGAAAATGTCTGCAGTGAAATATGAACTTGACCACAAACTGTAAACTCTGGGGAAACATCTACAAGAAGCCTTGGGGCTGCCTCCGACAAGCTGGAGTGAGCCCATCCAACTGCAGTCACAGCTGTAGCTCCAAGGGGCTGTGAAACGGCCTTGGGAAGCCCAGGGAGGAAGGGAAGGCTTGGAGTTACAAACATACCAGGAGCAATCCCCATCCCATCCCAAACCCTGAAAGAGGCAGATGTAGTTTTCCAGAGCAGGCTCAGCGAGCAAGCTGAAGATTCATTGTCAGAATGCATTGTCAGAGATCCGCATAGGGCCCAATCCTAGGACCATCGTAGGAGGACTTAACTGTGATTACAGATACTTGATGAGCACTACTCTGTAGCAGGCATGGTGCCTTTACATAAGTTAATTTTTAAAAGATTGTAATAAGTCTGCTATGCTGTCTCACTTTTATAATAATGAACTTGAGGCACAGAGAGGTACATACTTTGCACAAGGCAAATTAACTACTACACAGCATATGTAGGATTAGCACCAGACTGGTCTTCAAAGCCTTTGCAGAATCAGTTATCCTGACTTCCCTGCCTCAGCTGTATCTTGGATTAACTGAATAGTTCGGTGTTTTGGAAGATTCTAACTAATAAGTGAAAGAGGAATGATAAATTTAGAAATTTATTTAGAAAATCACCACTCTGCAACCATTAATGCAGAAATATTGGGTTGGCCAAAAAGTTCATTTGAATTTTTCTATAACATCTTACCGAAAAAAAAAAAAAAAATTGGGCTTCCCTGGTGGCTCAAACGGTAAAGAGTCTGCCCACAATGTGGGAGACCTGGGTTTGATTCCTGGGTTGGGAAAATCCCCTGGAGAAGGAAATGGCAGCCCACTCCAGTATTATTGCCTGGGAAATCCCATGGACAGAGGAGCCTGGTGGGCTACAGTCCATGGGGTCACAAAGAGTCGGACACGACTGAGAGACTACCACACACAAAAAAATTGGAATGAACTTTTTGGCCAATCCAATAATTCTAGGTAATCATCATCAATAACTCATAAATTGATTAGGTAAAAAAACCTAAGGGGGAATTGTATCCCTAAGGGGGATCCCAGTGTGATACAGCAGGAAGGTGTACAAATAACCTGTTAGAAAAACCAGGCCTGAATCTGACCAAGTCATTAAAACTACCATCAGCTTGCAGGGGAAAAACAGGGGATAGAGGAACCTGTTAAACTATACCATGAACTTGTAAAAGTCCAAACTATGAGAAATTGTTCAGTTCAAAACAACCTGGTTTCTTACACAAATAAATTGATAGAGAGGAAAAGAGAAAGGGGAGACTTATGGACTAAAAGAGGACTAAGATGCAGAGTAACCAAATGAAATGTATGAACCTTGCTTAGATACCAATTCAAACAAATCAACTATATAAAAATGCTTTCTTAACAGTAAAGTAAAAGTGAATACTTAGTAGACATTCAATGATACCAAGTATATTAGTTTCCTATCACCACCATAACAAATTACCACAAATTTGGCAGCTTAAACTAGCTCCCACTTTTTATTTCACAATTCTTCAGGTCAAAATCTAAGTACAGCATAGTTGGGGTGGCTGGCTTAGAGTCTCACAAGGCCAAAATCAAGACATCAGCTGGGCCTTTATGAAGGCTATGGGGAAGAATCTGGTTTCAAACTGTTGAGGTTGTTGACTGAATCAAGTTTCTTATGCTGTAGGACTAAGATCTCCATTTCCTGTTAGCCCTTAGCCAGAAAAAAAATTTCTTAGTTCTTAGAGGCCTCTTTCTGGTCCTTGCTCATGGTCCCTGCATCCCAGAGCCAGCAACAACTTGTTAAACTCTTTCCACACTCAGAATCTCTCGAAATTTCCTTCCCGTTGCATCTTTCTTCTACTTTTCTCCTCCTCTTCCAGGTGAAGACAACTGTCTGCTTGTTAAGAGCTCATGTGATCAGATTGTGCCTATCCAAATAATCAGAACAGTCTCTCTGTCTTAAGGCTTCTAACCTTAATTACATCTGCAAAGCCCCATTTGCTATGTTTTCATTTTCCCAAGATTAGGCTGAGGACATCTTAAGGGGAATAGGGTAGGAGACTAATGTCCTGCCTACCACACCAAGGAATTAGGGGGGTTTTAGGAGTGGTAATGCTGTTGTGATTATGATTTAAAGTAAAATGGTTCTTATCTTTTAGATTTCATTGTTGTTGTTCAGTCACCCAGTCATGTCCGACTCTTTGCAACCCCATGACTGCAGCACGCCAGGCCTTCCTGTCCCTCACCATCTCCAGGAGTTTGCCCAAATTCATGTCCATTGCATTAGTGATGCCATCCAGCCATTGCATCCTCTGATGCCCTCTTCTGCTTCTGCCATCAATCTTTTCCAGCATCAGGGAAGAAACATTTATAGATGAAATTATATAATAACTGATATTTTCTCAAAATAATCTAAAGGGCTAGGAAAAGTGGAGGAGAGTGTAGGTGAAACAGGGTTAGCCCTGTTTTCATCATTGCTAAACTTGAATGTTAAGCTCATGAAGATACATTCTTTTATCCATTCTGTTTTTGAATATGTATGAAATTTTCTATAACTTATAAAAAATGTAGGGGAGCCTTTTCCACCACACCAGCAATCCTCAAAATTCAGTGGAATCACTAGAAAGTTTATGAAATATGCATATTCCTGAGTCCCATGCTGCAGATCCTGGTTCAATAGCATTGGAACAGGCTTCAGGAGTTCTCTAATATTAATGTCATTGATCATACTTCAAGATGCACTGTGCTATTATGGGAAGTTTAATAAGAAAGTGGTAAAATATAAATATCAGGCAAAAAAAAAATCTTAGGATCACAGGATAGGCAGATTGGGTTGGTTGGAGAAAACAGGGGAAGGCTCCCTGAGAGAGATGATACCTGAGATAAGGTCATCCAAGGATAGATAGAATTTTAATAGCATATTTGGGATTTTCTTGCAAACCATAGAGGCTGGAAAAGGTGGGTCATAGCAGAGAGATCCCAGTTTGTCAAGCTTGGTGGAGAAATAAGGTCAGTGAAGGGGAGATATAACATAATAGAAGATAAGGGTCTTGTTGTGCAGTCTCGAGTGCTATGGTTTGTATGTTAGTCATCAGGCAAGGCAACTATTGATTGATAGTGTTTACAGAGGAGAATAATGTGTTTGGAGTTAGGCATTCCAACCCAAGGGCTTCACTGTTGGCTTAGTGGTAAAGAATCCACCTGCCAATGCAGGAGACACGGATTTGATCCCTAGGCAGGAAGAAGGAAATGGTAATGCCACTCTAGTATTCTTGCCTGGGAAATCCCATGGACAGAGGAATCTGGTAGGCTATAGTCCATGGGGTCTCAAAGAGTTGGACACAACTTAGCAACTAAACAGCAACAAATTCCAACCCCAAACCACATTTCAGAATAAGTCTTATTTCTAACCTTGGTTAGAAAATACTAGAAAATTTGAACGTGCTATTCCTAATAACATCTTTGCCAAAACTAACACTGCCACTCAGAAAGCCATGCACTTCTTTCTCTGTGGGGGCCTGTTGTGCAGTGGGGATAGCCAAGCTTCAAATGAATCCTTTCTCCTTTCTGCTTTTACAAACACACTATGCACAATTATGTGCTTGCCTCAAACAAGAAATAACCAAAATGGCAAATGTATAATAGATCATTAGAGCTGTTATATTAAATCCTCACCAAATAAACTTGTTATTTTTCTAAGTATTGACTAAGTATGGTAAGATTCAAGCTACTGCTTGGAAAGATGAAACCAACTTCACATTTTTCTTTGTGTATTTTGAAATTGCTGAGGAGTAGACAATGAAGTTGAGGAAGCTGGATCTGTGTTATCCCTTTGGGAAATGGTGAATGTAAATTATTACTCGTCATTCTCTTCTAAAAGTGCCTATTATATGTTCAAAGAGAATATTAACGGCTCAGAATGTTTCACAACATTTTTGCCCCTGTGAACCCAGAGTTCAGTGTTAAACAGTTATGTTTGTTACACGTAAATGGAAAAGGCAGTATATAAACACATTCACACACACAGTCATACACACTAAATTTTATCAAAAATAATAAGGACCACACACACTTCCTGCTGAATTTTATTGCATCTAAAACACTATTGATTATTAGGACACATCATTAAACTATGACATTCTATTGGTTATAAAATACATCCTAATTCCAAAGATATTAAAATTTCAGTCAATGAATAATGATATTTTGTTTAACTCTTCCTCTGGAACAGAGCTCACATCATACACTCCATAAATATTACTGTTAGTCATCAGTAGCATAAATGTCCCTAACCCCCAGCCTGTCATACACCAAGTAAAGAAAGTGAAGTTGCTCAGTCATGTCCGACTCTTTGTGACCCCGTGGACTGTAGCCCACCAGGCTCCTCTGTCCATGGGATTCTCCAGGCAAAAGTACTGGAATGGGTTGCCATTTCCTTCTCCAGGGGGTCTTCCCGACCCA
Source organism: Bison bison bison (assembly GCF_000754665.1). Taxonomy (NCBI): domain Eukaryota; kingdom Metazoa; phylum Chordata; class Mammalia; order Artiodactyla; family Bovidae; genus Bison; species Bison bison. The sequence goes on from NW_011495076.1 coordinate 2,085,176, forward strand.
GGGATCGAACCCAGGTCTCCTGCATTGCAGGTGGACACTTTACCCTCTAAGCCAGTATCTGTGCTACACAAAATTAATGCCATGTACCGTTCAGGGTGCAAAGACAGATAAGTATTTAATTAGCAAGAGAAGTCTTTATTGAAATCCTACCATGAAGACTTTCACTCAGTCATGCCACATTACTTAGCAAAGTGGTTCCCACATTTAGCATATATCAGAATCATCAGGAGGGTGATTAAAATATGATCCCTTAATCTCTGCTCTGGAGTGAAGAAGGCCTCCATATCCTGCCCACTTTCTGACGCACATGGTGAGATGCAGGACCTTGCTGCAGACAAGTTCTCGAAATGTCTCTTAAAGTTTCAGAGCCTCAAACACTGGACAGAACTTGCTAAATGACAACCTGTCCCAATACTTGATATTATTTGCTGGAGCTTCAGGGCAAAAGTTACCTCATGCTCCCTGCAGAGCCTGCGGTAAAAAAAAAAGATCAAACCCTGAACCTTTGGAGTGGGAGCACTGACTCCAAGACCCTAGACTACCAGAGAACTAACCCTAGGGAGTATCAAATAGTGAGAACTCACACAAAGGAAACCACTTGAATACAAGACCAGGCATCACCCAACCACCAGTAGCACCCTGTGCTGGATGCCTCATCTAAACAACAAACAAAACAAAAATACAAACCCAGTAATCAGCAGACAGGGTTACCACCTCACTTAGCCCTGCCCATCAGAGGAAAATCAAACAAACAAAAGCTCAGCACACATCTGACCCTATATGAAGATTACACAAACCACTGGACCAACCTTAGGAGGGCAGAAAGCAAAAGGAAGAAAGAATTCAACCTTGAAACCTGGGAAAAGGACACCTCAAACACAATAAGTTAAAAAATAATAATAATAAAAAGGCAGAGAAACACTACATAAATGAAGGAACAAGTTAGAAACACAGAAGTCCAAATAAATGAAGAGGAAATAGGCAAACTACCTGAAAAAGAATTCAGAATAATGATAGTAAAGGTGATCAAAAACCTTGAAAACAAAATGGTGAAAATGCAAGAATCAATTAACAAAGACCTAGAAGAATTAAAGAGTAAACATACAGAGACAAATTACACAATTACTGAAATTAAAAATACTCTAGAAGGAATCAATAGCAGACTATCTGAAACAGAAGAATGAATCAGTGAGTTGGAAGATAAAATGGTAGAAATAAGTTCTGGAGAGAAGAATAAAGTAAAAAGAATAAAAAGAACTGAGGATAGTCTCAAGAGACCTCTGAGACAATATCAAATGCACCAACATTAGAATTATAGGGGTCCCAGAAGAAGAAGAGAAAAAAAAAGGGTATGAGAAAATTTTTGAAGAGATGATAGTTGAAAATTTCCCCAACATGGAAAAGGAAATAGTCAATCAAGTCCAAGAGGCACAAAGAGTCCCATACAGGATAAGCCCAAGGAAAAATATGGCAAGACATATATTAATCAAACTAACAAAGACTAAACCAAAGAAAGAATATTAAAAGCAGCAAGGGAGAAACAAGTAACATACAAGGGAAACCCCATATGCTTAACAGCTGATCTTTCAGCAGAAACTCTTCAGGCCAGAAGGGAATGGCAGGATATATTTACAGTACTGAAAGGGGAAAATCTACAACCAAGATTAAGTTGTAGTAAAGATTACAGTACCCAGCAAGGATCTCATTCAAAATTGATGGAGAAATAAAAAGCCTTTCAGACAAGCAAATTTAAGAGAATTCAGTACCACCAAACCAGCTTTACAGCAAATGTTAAAGGGACTTAGATAGTCAAGAAATACAAGAGAAGAAAAAAGATCTACAAAATCAACCCCATACAATTAAGAAAATGGCAATAGGAATGTATATATCAGTAACTACTTTAAACGTAAATGGATTAAATACTCCAACCAAAAGACACAGACTGGCTGAATGGATACAAAAACAAGACCCATATATATTATGTCTACAAGAAACCCACTTCAGACCTAAAGCCACATATAGACTGAAAGTGAGAGGATGGAAAAATATATTCCCTGCAAATGAGAAGCAAAAGAATGCTGGAGTAGCAATCCTCATATCAGACAAAATAGACCTTAAAATAAAGAAGATTACAAGAGATAAGAAAGGACACTACATAATGATCAAGGGATCAATCCAAGAGGAAGACATAAAAATTGTAAATATCTATGCACCCAACATAGGAGCACCTCTATACATAAGACAAATACTAACAGACATAAAAGGAGACACTGACAGTAACACAATAATAGTAGGAGACCTTAACACCCCACTCACACCAAAGGACAGATCATCAAAACAGAAAATTAGTAAGGAAACACAAGTCTTAAACGATACATTAGATGAGATGGATTTCACTGATATCTTCAGGACATTCCACCCAAATGCAGAAAAATACACCTTCTTCTCAAGTACACATGGAACATTCTCCAAGATAGACCACATCTTGGGTCACAAATAAAACCTCAGTAAATTTAAGAAAATTGAAATCATATCAAGCATCTTCTCTGACCACAGCACTATGAGACTAGAAATCAATTACAAGGAAAAAAACTGTAAGAAACACAAACACATGGAGATTAAACAACACGTTTCTAAGTAACCAACAGGTTACTGAAGAAATAAAAAGGGATATAAAAAAATTAATGAAACAAATGACAATGAAAACACGACAACTCAAAACCTATGGAATGCAGTGAAAGCAGTCCTAAGAGGGAACTTTATAGCAATATAATCCTACCTCAAGAAACAAGAAAAACATCTGAGAGACAACCTAACTTTATACCTAAAACAAGTGGGGAAAGAAGAACAAAAAAACCCAAAAAATTAATAGAAGGAAAGAAATCATAAAGATCTGAGCAGAAATAAATGACAAAGAAATGAAAGAAACAATAGTAAAGCCTAATAAAACTAAAACCTGGCTCTTTGAGAAGATAAACAAAATTGACAAGCCTTTTGCCATAGTCATCAAGAACAAAAGAGAGAAGAATCAAATCAGCAAAATTAGAAATGCAAAAGGAGAGGTTACAACAGACAATGCAGAAATACAAAGGATTATAAGAGACTATTATGAACAACTATATGGCAATAAAATAGATAACTTGGAAGAATGGACAAATTCTTAGAAAAGTTCGATCTTCCAAGACTGAACCAGGGAGATATAGAAATTATGAACAACCCAATTACAAGCACTGAAATTGAAGCTGTGATCAAAAATCTCCCAAAAAACAAAAGCCCAGGACCAGATTCCTTCACAGGAGAATTCTATCAAACATTTAGAGAAGAGCTAATGCCTATCCTTCTAAAATTCTTTCAAAAAATTGCAGAGAGAAGGAACACTTCCAGACTCATTCTACAAGGCTGCCATCACCCTGATAACAAAACCAGACAAAGTTGACACAAAAAAAGAAAACTACAGGCTGATATCACTGATGAACATAGATGCAAAAATCCTCAAAAAATTTTAGCAAACAGAATTCAGCAATACATCAAAAAGTTCAAACACCATGATCAAGCTGGGTTTATTCCAGGAATGCAAGGATTCTTCAATATACACAAAGCAATCAATGTGATATACTATATTAACAAATTGAAAGATAAAAACTGTAGGATAATCTCAATAGATGCAGAAAAAGCCTTTGACAAAACCTAGCACCCATTTATGATTAAAACTCTTCAAAAAATGGGCATAGAAAGAACCTACCTCAACATAGTAAAGGCCATGTATAATAAGCCTACAGCAAACATTATTCTTAATGGTGAAAAACTGAAAGCAATTTCCCTAAAATCAGAAACAATACAAGGGTGTACACTTTTACCACTATTATTCAACATAGTTCTGGAAGTCCTACCTACAGCAATCAGAGAAGAAAAAGAAATAAAAGGAATCCAGATCAGAAAAGAAGAGGTAAAGCTCTCATTGTTTGCAGATGACATGATACTGTACATATAAAACCCTAAAGATAGTACCAGAAAATTACTAGAGCTAATCAGTGAATTTATCAAAGTTGCAGGATACAAAATCAATACACAGAACTCACTGGCATTTCTATATACTAACAATGAAAAATCAGAAAGAAATTAAGGAATCAATTTCATTCACCATTGCAACAACAACAACAAAAAAATTAAATATCTAGGAATAAACTTACCTTAAAGACAAAAGAACTGTACACAGAAAATTATAAGATGCTAATGAAAGAAATCAAAGATGACATAAACAGGTGGAGAGATATTCCATGTTCCTGGGTAGAAAGAATCAATATTGTGAAAATAGCTATACTACCAAATGCAATCTACAGATTCAATGTGATCCCTATCAAATTACCAGTGGCATTTTTCACAGAACTAGAACAAAAAATTTCACAATTCATATGGAAACACAAAAGACCCCAAATAGCCAAAGCAATCTTGAGAAAGAAGAATGGAGCTGGAGGAATCAACCTTCCTGACTTCAGATTATACTACAAAGCTACAGTTATCAAGACAGTATGGTACTGGCACAAAAACAGAAATATAGACCAATGGAACAAAATAGAAAAGTCAAGAAATAAAGCCATGCACCTATGGGTACCTTATTTTTGATGAAGGAGGCAAGAATATACAATGGGGTAAAGACAGTCTCTTCAATAAATGGTGCTGGGAAAACTGGACAGTTACATGTAAAAGAATTAAATTAGAACACTTCCTAAAACCATACACAAAGATAAGCTCAAAATGGATTAAAGACCGAAATGTAAGGCCAGAAACTATAAAACTCTTTGAGGAAAACAAGGCAGAACACTCAATAACATAAATCAAAGCAAGATCCTCTATGACACACCTCCTAGAGTAACGGAAATGAATACAAAAGTAAACAAGTAAACTGATTTAACTTAAAAGCTTTTGCACAGCATAAGAAACTATAAGCAAGGTGAAAAGACAACGCTTAGAATGGGAGAAAATAATAGCAAATGAAATAACTGATAAAGGATTAATTTCCAAAATATACAAGCAGCTCATACAACTCAATGCCAGAAAAACAAACAAACCAATCAAAAAGTGGAAAAAAGACCTAAGCAGACACTTCTCCAAGGAAGACATACAGATGGCTTACAAACATATAAAAAAATGCTCAATATCACTCATTATTAGAGAAATGAAAATCAAAACTACCATGAGATATAACCTCACACCAGTCAGAATGGCCATCATTAAAAAGTCTACAAACAATAAATGCTGGAAAGGGTGTGGAGAAAAGGGAATGCTCTTGCACTGTTGGTGGGAATGTAAACTGATACAGCCACTATGGAAGACGGTATGGAGATTCCTTAAAAACTAGGAATAAAACCACCATATGAACCAGCAATCCCACTCCTAGGCATATATCCTGAGGAAACCAAAATTGAAAAAGACACATATATCCCACTGTTCATTGCAGCACTATTTACAATAGCTAGAACTTGGAAGCAACCTAGCTGTCCATGGACAGATGAATGGATAAAGAAGGTGTGGTACATATACACAATGGAATATTCAGTTCAGTTCAGTCGCTCAGTCGTGTCTGACTCTTTGCGACCACATGAATCACAGCACACCAGGCCTCCCTGTCTGTCACCAACTCCCAGAGTCTACCCAAATCCATGTCCATCGAGGTGGTGATGCCATCCAACCATCTCATCTTCTGTCATCCCCTTCTCCTCCTGCCCTCAATCTTTCCTAGGATCAGGGTCTTTTCCAATGAGTCAACTCTTCGCATCAGGTGGCCAAAGTACTGGAGTTTCAGCTTTAGCACCATTCCTTCCAAAAAACACCCAGGACTGATCTCCTTTCTAAAGGACTGGTTAGATCTCCTTGCAGTCCAAGGGACTCTCTAGAGTCTTCTCCAACACCACAGTTCAAAAAGTATCAATTCTTTGGCGCTCAGTTTTCTTCACAGTCCAACTCTCACATCCATACATGACCACTGGAAAAACCGTACCCTTAACTAGAGAGAACTTTGTTGGCAAAGTAATGTCTCTGCTTTTGAATATGCTATCTAGGTTGGTCATAACTTATCTTCCAAGGAGTAAGCATCTTTTAATTTCATGGCTGCAGTCACCATCTGCAGTGATTTTGGAGCCCAAAAAATAAAGTCAGCCACTATTTCCACTGTTTCCCCATCTATTTGCCATGAAGTGATGGGACCAGATGCCATGATCTTAGTTTTCTGAATGTTGAGCTTTAAGCCAAATTTTTCACTCTCCTCTTTCACTTTCATCAAGAGGCTCTTTAATTCTTCTTCACCCTCTGCCATAAGGGTGGTATCATCTGCATATCTGAGGTTATTGATATTTCTCCCAGCAATCTTGATTCCAGCTTGTGCTTCCTCCAGCCTAGCATTTCTCATGGTGTACTCTGCATATTGTAATGGAATATTACTCAGCCATAAAAGGAATGCATTTGAGTCAGTTCTGATGAGGTGGATGAACCTAGAACCTATTATATAGAGTGAAGTAAGTCAGAAAGAGAAAGATAAATATCATATTCTAATGCATATATACGAAATCTAGAAAAATGGTACTGAAGAATTTATTTACAGGGCAGCAATGGAGAAACAGACATAGAGAATAGACTTATGGACATGGGGAGAGGGGATGAGAGGGTGAGATGTATGGAAAGAGTAACATGGAAACTTACATTACCATATGTAAAATAGAGAGCCAACGGGAATTGGCTGTATGTCTCAGGAAACTCAAACAGGAGTTCTGTATCAATCTAGAGGGGTAGGATGGGGAGGGAGATGGGAGGGAGGTTCAAAAGGGAGGGGATATATGTATACCTATGGCTAATTCATGTTGAGGTTTGACAGAAAACAACAAAATTTTGTAAAGCAATTATCCTTCAATTAAAAAAATAAAAATCCCTTGACCCTACTCCAAGAGTTTCTAATGCAGTATGTCCAGATTAGGGCCCAAGAATTTGCATTTCCAAGTCCCCAGGTGACTTTGACCCTGCTGTTTGCAGGTACCACACTTGAAGACCCACTGACATCAAGCATGATCTCTGTCCCCAGGGAGTTCCTAGTCTATTTAAAGAAATAAAGAAAGCTCACACAAAGCTCTAGCATATGACAAAGACCTCTCTCTAATTTTATGTATGAGTGTGACTCAGATGAGGAGAAAGAAAGGCGAAGCCCAGGCAGCCAGGGTGGATCCATGTCACTGATAAGATCACACCAGGACCTTGAAGACCAAGTAGATTTTGTCTATGAGTCACAGAGCTGATGCTGAGTAGTGCCCTTTGTATGCGGATGACATCTGTTCTGATTGGCCTATACCCCATCCTGCCATGTTGGTGTCTATTATTGTTGTTCAGTGCCAACACCCATCAGATGTGGCAGGTGATGGAGAGATTGACAAGGAAATCCAGGTAGAGGAAAGAAACCCAGAGGAGGGAAAGAGGGTTCTGATTGGTGAGAAAACCAGCCTGACTCGGCAGAGTACATCACCAGGCAGAAGTGAAAAAGAACTGAGAGGTGAGGATGGGGTATAGCTGGAAAAGGGGCCTGTGAAGACAGCCTAGAGAGAGGGGTTGAGCTCAAGGTGCAGCATATTCCAGACATGAGGGATGAATGCCTAGATTGAGGTCAGGGCAGTATGAGCAGAGAAGTAAGATCAGACAAAAATAAGGTTTAAAGGAGAGCTCAACAGAGCTCATTGCATATTGGGCACAGGTTAAAAAGGGGGGCTGCTAAAGATGAGGATGAAAGACTTCAAATATGGGAAGGACTTCAGGAAAAAAGACCCTGTACGAAAGAAAGGTTACTGAACGGTGAGGATGTGTGTGGTTTGCAAGTGTGCATTTGGCTGCTGATGGGCAAGTGAGATTTTGTCCAGCTTTAGAGACATGCTATAGAGCTCAGGTTGGGGAGGACAGGATTCAAGGCATGGACATGGGAAGTCATCAGTCTAGAGGTGTGAGTTGAAGCCAAGGATGCGTGAGGAGTTTGAAGGAGGAAACTCAGGAGAAAACTGAAGTTTGAAAAGTACCCGAAGTGGGTCCAGGAAAAGCTATCTATTGAGTTTGACTGCCTTTATGGAATACCAGCTTCATGCCAAACCAGAAGTATGGTGGAATAGAGAAGTTGATGTGGTACCTTCACAAGACAAATGACTACATGCATTCAGAATGTAAAACATCTGAGGTGGTGAGCTGCACACAAAGCTAGAAAGGACACAGGAGAGCCTCCTAAAAAGTATGTGTTGGTGTAAGGGAGGTGGCAGGGAGAATCTATGGATGGCTTCCTGGAGGAGGGGATGCCTACACTGAGAACTGAAGGATGAGCAGGAGGTGTAGGCTGAAGAACAGTGAGGGGGTGTATTTTATTCAGAGAGCTAATTTTCAAAGGAAATAAACAGTTTGTATGTTTGCTTCAGTTCAGTTCAGTTCAGTCGCTCAGTCATGTCTGACTCTTTGCAACCCCATGAATCGCAGCACGCCAGGCCTCCCTGTCCATCACCAACTCCCAGAGTTCACTCAGACTCACGTCCATCGAGTCAGTGATGCCATCCAGCCATCTCATCCTCTGTCGTCCCCTTCTCCTCCTGCCCCCAATCCCTCCCAGCATCAGAGT
>NW_011495076.1:2093907-2094045 GCF_000754665.1 Bison bison bison
TCCAAGGGACTCTCTAGAGTCTTCTCCAACACCACAGTTCAAAAAGTATCAATTCTTTGGCGCTCAGTTTTCTTCACAGTCCAACTCTCACATCCATACGTGACCACTGGAAAAACCGTAACATTGACTAGACAGACC
>NW_011495076.1:2094278-2128685 GCF_000754665.1 Bison bison bison
TTCACTTTCTGCCATAAGGGTGGTGTCATCTGCATATCTGAGGTTATTGATATTTCTCCTGCAATCTTGATTCCAGCTTGAGTATGTGTGCTCAGTTGTGTCCAGCTCTTTGTGACCTTGTGGACTGTAGCCCACCTGGCTCCTCTGTCCATGGGATTTTTCAGGCAAGACTGCTGGAGTGGGTTGCCATTTCCTTCTCTAGGGAGAAACAGTTTGGTCTGGTTTTAAATGATAGTATTTGATGTTTTCATTGTTGCCATTGATATTTTTCTGATAAAAAAAAGCTTAAAAAGAAAACCAGGAGAATGTAACATCAGTGGCCCAAGGGAGAGTAGAGTTTCATAAGACATGAACTGGCACGCCTAGATGCTGCCCGTCCTGAAGGAGAAGATGCATCTGGGAAGCAGGTGGGTCGTGCAATGAAAAAATCAATGGCACCTTTAGGCAAAAGCCATCATCAGGGATAAAAGTGGCCATTACATAATGATAAAGGAACTATTCTGTTAAAAAGCTGTTACAATCCTGAACTGTATAGTTGTAATAACATAGCCTCGGGTCATACAAAGTAAAAATTAACAACTATAGAAAGAAAATATCAAGTCCACTATCATAGTAAAAGATTTTAGGACAGTTGTCACAGAAACAAATAAAACATGCAGACAAAAGAAAAAATCTCAAATAAATAGAAGATTTGAACATCTTAATGAACAACTTGAATGTATATTAACTATGTCTAACATTTAGAAATATGTGAACCATAAACTTCCAGATGTTCAAGCTGGTTTTAGAAAAGGCAGAGGAACCAGAGATCAAATTGCCAACATCCGCTGGATCATCGAAAAAGCAAGAGAGTTCCAGATAAACATCTATTTCTGCTTTATTGACTACGCCAAAGCCTTTGACTGTGTGGATCACAATAAACTGTGGAAAATTCTTAAGGAGATGGGAATACCAGACCACCTGACCTGCCTCTTGAGAAACTTGTTGCAGGTCAGGAAGCAACAGTTAGAACTGGACATGGAACAACAGACTGGTTCCAAATAGGAAAAGGAGTATGTTAAAGCTGTATATTCTCACCCTGCTTATTTAACTTCTATGCAGAGTACATCATGAGAAATGCTGGGCTGGAAGAAGCACAAGCTGGAATCAAGATTGCCAGGAGAAATATCAATCACCTCAGATATACAGATGACACCACCCTTATGGCAGAAAGTGAAGGGGAACTAAAGAGCCTCTTGATGAAAGTGAAAGTGGAGAGTGAAAAATTTGGCTTAAATCAACATTCAGAAAACTCCATGGCATCTGGTCCCATCATTTCAGGCAAATAGATGGGGAAACAGTGGCTGACTTTATTTTGGGGGCTCCAAAATCACTGCAGATGGTGATTTCAGCCATGAAATTAAAAGACGCTTACTCCTTGGAAGGAAAGTTATGGCCAACCTAGATAGCATATTGAAAAGCAGAGACATTACTTTGTCAACAAAGGTCTGCCTAGTCAAGGCAATGGTTTTTCCAGTAGTCATGTATGGATATGAGAGTTGGACTACAAAGAAAGCTGAGCACCGAAGAATTGATGCTTTTGAACTGTGGTGTTGGAGAAGACTCTTGAGAGTCCCTTGGACTGCAAGGAGATCCAACCAGTTCATCCTAAAGGAGATCAGTCCTGGGTGTTCATTGGAAGGACTGGTGCTGAAGCTAAAACTCCAATATTTTGGCCACCTGATGCGAAGAGCTGACACATTGGAAAAGACCCTCATGCTGGGAAAGATTGAGGGCAGGAGGAAAAGGGGATGACAGAGGATGAGATGGTCGGATGGTATCACCAACTCAATGGACATGGGTTTGGGTGGACTCCGGGAGTTGGTGATGAACAGGGAGGCCTGGCGTCCTGCGGTTCATGGGGTTGCAGAGTCAGACATGACTGAGTGACTGAACTGAACTGAACATTTAGAGAATATACATTATTTTTCAAGTATGCATAAAACATGCATAGCATATAGCAGGCACAAGGCAAGTCTCTCAAGGAATTTATAATTTGATAGACAGAGATAAGGGGCTTCCCTAGGTGGTACTAGTGGTAAAGAACACTCCTGCTAATGTGGGAGACATAAGAGATGTTGGTTTGATCCCTGGGTCAGGAAGATCCCCTGGAGGAGGGCATGGCAACTCACTCCAGTATTCTTGCCTGGAGAATTCCATGGACAGAGGAGTCTGGTGGGTTCAAGTCCAAAAGGGTTGCAGAGTCAACCAGAACTGAAGCAACTTAGCATGCATGCACATAAAGAGAGACAAGCACATGATGGTCATCCAGTTTTGTGATCTATGCCTTGCTGAAACTTCAGGAGCAGGAAAATTAAACTAAACACGATTGATTCCCTTACTCATAGTGTATCCTAGAAAGGGTCCCCTGGCCATATTCTGGCCAGTTCTGCCTCCTTCCCTGGGTCACCTCCAACCAAGGCTAGGTAACTGTCCCAGGGTCAAGGCTTAAAGAGAGGCTGCCTCTGGGAGGGGCCCTGTGGGACTCCAAATGCAGACAAGCATAGGGAACAAAACAGACCAAAGGAGCAAGAAAGTCACTAACCCCAAGAAAAAGAACAAAAGGCCCCTTTCCCCACCCCAGAGAGGAGGATGATGAAAGAGCACCTAAGCACAGTTCCAAATTTTGTACTTACTGATTTAAAATATCATTTTCCTGTTTAAAAATGGAGCTTGAAAGTGTTTCTCTTTCCCGACTTGACTTTGTGCACCAAGTCTGCTGACCACAGATGGAGCAGGTCTAGAGGGAAACATTTCCCAAGCTTTTCAAATCACTTTTGCGTGATGCTTCTTATAGCATCTTGAGGAGCTGCCTTCTACAAAACACAGTCTGGGCAATGTAGAGAACAGTTTCCCAAACGGCTTCCTTTCAGCTTTCTGTAAGAACACTGCAATAATGGCCCCATCACAAATACTGAAACCAGAAGATTCCTCAACAGACTCCCAGGTGAGCCTCCTCAGCCCTGTTGCTCCAGGGCCTGTTTATCAGGATTCTCTGCCATGCTGCTGCTGCTGCTGCTGCTAAGTCGCTTCAGTCATGTCCGACTCTGTGCGACCCCATAGACGGCAGCCCACCACGTTCTCCCATCCCTGGGATTCTCCAGGCAAGAACACTGGAGTGGGTTGCCATTTCCTTCTCCAATGCATGAAAGTGAAGTCGCTTAGTCGTGTCCAACCTTTAGCAACCCCATGGACTGTAGCCCACCAGGCTCCTCCATCCATGGGATTTTCCAGGCAAGAGTACTGGAGTGGGGTGCCATTGCCTTCTTCGTTCTCTGCCATAAACAGGTTAAAAACATCATAAGGAGGCATCTAGGGCTGAGGATGCACCCTACAGGGAAACCGTTCATTTTCCTTCACTAGTAAAGCTGACCTTGGCTTTGTCACTTCACAATCTAAATGGTTGGATGCTGTGTATTACTGTTGTTACCATCCACATTTTTTTTTCCTTAGAGAAAATGCTGAAAATAAGTGAGTCTTAATACAGTGACAGGGATCTAATACCTGCAAGCATTTCTGCTTTTAAGAACTTTCTGGTGATGTGTACACAGCCGTGTCACTCACCAGCATCATCCGTGATCCGTCAGCACGTCCCCTTCTCACTATGGCAGCAGAACAGAATATGGCACTGTCGGTGTGGTGGCTCCCTAAACCCCAGAAGCCTGTTGTGTGGCCCTGATGAAAACATATTTCACCAGACTCTGTGTCAGCACAGGCCTGAGGCTGGTGTTCAGCTTTCCTTTGGAAACCAGGCCAGGGAAAGGACCTTAGACTCACTCCTTGATGTCCAAGTCAATGAGAAGTGCTAATTCATGACAGTGACACTGACCAGTGGTGACTGAGAAGATGGTGACCGGGTGAATGATAGGGGGCAGGGCGACATACTGTAACACAGCTCCCATCATGTTCAATCAGCCGAGAGCACCTTGGGTCTGAGGGTTATACCTCTGGGGCCTGTAGGGAAGTCTCCAGATTTCAGCACACCCATGAATGACTCATGGTGTGCTCTGGCCAGCTGAAGCGTTAAAGATGATTTAGAGCAAGTGGAACTCATTTGTGGTTAGATGGACATCTTTAAGAGTCCAATTGCCAGCTTTTCTGGGGCTTCAAAACCTACTGAGCTTGGAACAAAGCCAGGCCCATGCAAAACTGTGGATAGGTTTATGCTCCCCTCTCCCCGGCTCCTTCCAATGCTTCCTTTCCCCATCTGGCTGCCCCTGCCCTCAGGCCGTCACATGCTCATGCTGTCCCTAAAACTCCCTATCAGGGTAACATAGCAAAACGGAAGACACCTCTAAGTGAGGACGGTGCCAGGAGTTACACACACACATTTTCTAATCCTCACAAAAGTTTTGCATTTAAAATTAAGGAAATTAAGTTACTCACCCCCAAACCACAGCAAAGGTACCAAAAGTGACATTGGAGTCCAAGTTGAGCTGATTCCATCCTTGCCCACCTTCCCTGCCCCTCCACCTGCTATTGCACCAGGAATATCCATAATCCTCCCTATTAACTTTCCCCCCCCACGTTTCATTCCTTCTCAGCTGAAAACTAAGCTCCCTAACGTAGTGGTTCTCAAAGTGTGGTCCCAGGCTGACTTTAGCATTACCTGAAATACAGATTCTTAGACCACATCTAAAGAACCTACCAAATCAGATACTCTGGTGGAGGCACCTAGCAATCTGTCTTTTAATAAAGCTCTGCAGATACGCTTGATGCCCATGAAAGCATGAGGACCACTTGGCTAAAGGAGTCAAACATGTGGCTGAGTTACCAAGCCATGAATAAATTCTCCCCACCTTGTATGAGAAAACACCTAAAGCTCTAGAAAATTACAGTTGTCTGGGTCTCCTAGGAGTGTTTACAGTTATTGTCTCTGGTATTCTGTTTTCCAGATCATACCCATCTTCCCCTCAAGTCCAATAGGACCAGCTTTGACTGACATGGACCTCTCCCAGTGACCCATACCAGCTACCATTGTCAGCCTGGAGTTTTTTGTCACATCCTCCCAGTGAGTGAGATTATTTCATTTGCATTGACTTTCCAGTGGTAAACTATTCAAAACAGCAACAACAAAAACCTTGAATGAAGACAAAATGAAAGGAGGAGAAAGGGGGTGAGGATTATAGGAAAATAATAGGATGAGTTTCTGTTGATGGACACTTTTGGCAATTGTAAATAATACTGTGAGGAACATTGGAGTACATGTAGCTTTTTGAATTAGTGTTTTCACTTTCTTCAGGTACATATCCAGGAGTGGAACTGGTAAATCATATGATAGATAAATCTAAATTTTGTGTGAAATCTCCAAAATTTCTAATGAAAGCTCAATTTTTTAAATCTGACCAAATGGAACTTTCTGAGGTCTGAATGGCATCTCAGAGTCACCAGTTTGTAGTCTTAGGTCTAAGGGAAGCACAGAGTCATGCAAACATTTAATAATTCCCACAAAAGAAAACCCTATACGACTAAGGGTAAAGCATATGAAAAGGATCCCAGGGCTAAGAACCTAGATGGTTCAGAGAAGAAAAATATTGGGGAGATGGTAGGGTTATTTGGCTGCAAACTGGACAAATTATCATCATGGCCTGTCTACATTAATCAAATCTGCCAGATAATTACTCACCTCCCTACTTTCCAGAGCCTGTTGAGTATTCATTTTCACAGTTGCATCCTAAATTTAGCTCTAACTCTGATAACTGGGACCTTGCTTCGGGTCTATTCTCTGACCTGGTCCTGGCTAACATCCAAGACTCTGACACCCTACAGAGGTGTAGAAGTTACAACCTGAGTTCTATTGCTCTGTTACTGGCCCTTCAGGCCCAATGCTTCAGAGCCCCAGACAGAATGTGAGCAACCATTGCCTGCCTGTAACTGGTGGGGACGGCTCATGGGACTAGACAGATATTTTGGAGCTTAGTACATATGTATTATACTTAGTCCATACCCTTAGTTCTAACTTAATTCTCCATCAATAATCCTTATTTTAGGAAAGAGGTAATTGGAGCCCAGAGAGGTTAAGTAACTTGTGTCCAAGGGCCACCCAGCCAAGAAGTGGTAATCCTGGGATTTTTACCCAGGTCTTCTACGTTATATCCACTCTTTCCTCTACATCTTCATGTATTGTTGAAGTTAAATCAATCCAAATTACCTCCTCACTAAAACACTTTCAATAATTCCCTGGTGTAGTGTCTTAAAGAATAAAATACAAAGTAAGGGCATTTGAGGCCAGCTGGTTTCAGTCTTGGCTCTGCCACTTGCTTACATGCAAATTCCAGCAGGTGACCCTGCTTCCCTGCCCATCAGTCTTCTCTCCTGTAAAGTAGAGATTCTATATACTCAGGAGATGCTGGGAAGAATACATTCATTGTGCATAAAAAGAATCTAGTCCAGTGCCTGGCACACATGTAACACCCAATAAATGGGATTCCCCCTTTCCTAACTGAAGGATTGGGCACTTTCCATAATATGTGTTGAAAGTCCACACACATGTCCCCCTTTTATGATACTTGGTCACTTGGCAGAGTTGCCGAAGGTGAGAGCCTTTGCTGCACCCTCCTTCCACCCCAAAAAAGTGCAGAGGCCCCAGCTTCTTGTCCTCTCCCTCAGAATCATTATACATATCAGTCATTCCACAGGATGCATTCCACAGAACACGATGTTCCTTGATATTAGTAAGTCTTGAGTTCATAAAATCCCAAGTTAAGCAAAGTTAAACAGATATTTTTCTTGCAGAACTTTTCAAAGTTTTTAAAATACTAAGATGATTTATGACACTCAAAGAGAACAGCATACAGCCTTACCCAAATTATTTAACTACAGTGCCTTGTTTTTTCACTGAGAATCTTGCCAGATTTGCGTCTTAAAAAATACATGTTGGGAAATACTGGTCTGACACTTAGAACCATTCCCGTCACCAGACTGAAGTGATGCCTGCAGCTCTGCTGAGACTACACCAGGGCTGCCCACCAGTGAATTTTCCAAGAGTCCCATCATTTAAGTGTCTAATGGCTTTCTCTTCTGCATGAGCAGCATGCACCAATATCCAGGCCAGTAAGGTTTGGGTATACACTTCAGAGCCCCTGGCTGAAGCTCCAATAGAACTAGTACTGGAGCTTGAAGATTTGTGGCCACTTTTGCGTAGGAGATAATGGGGAGGCAGAGCCACCTACAGGATACTTGTGTTACTGCACAAGGAGAGCAGCTAGGAGCCTATGGACAGAGGGACTGGGGGATGCAATGAAGCACCTAGGGAAAATTGTTCTACCCTCTCTTTACTTCAGATGGACATTTCACAGCATGGTTTTTACAGGCAGACCTTTTATTTTTGTCTTATGGAAATGAGTAGAGAGATGTGATCTTGATCAAACGTGTGTGTTGGGGAGGGAGGGGATATGAAGTAAATGTTTCCTCTGTAAGGCTGAATGTTCATTAAAGAATACAGAAAAGTGGGCCCATTTTCAGTGACTCCATATCAACAACAATGTAACTGTAGGATTAGTTTCACCCTGACAATGAGATGTGCCCAGTGGTTTACAGGACATTTTGCACAAAACATTTGAGGGCTCTTCATTATAGCAACTAAAGCCTCACAGTGGTTTCCTAGATGTGTCTTTAGTATTTTGAAAAATAGACTTTTCTTCCCAAAAGTGAAGGTAATAGCACTTATGTCATAAGAACTCTGCCTGATGGACCACATTTTGTGATAAAAGCAAAATGAGAAGCATGTTAATGCACTTAGTAACAGATGTGCACAGATGTGTTCAGGCTGATGGAAACGCTTTTATCAGACCTCTCAGGGCAGGCAAGGGAGGAGAGTCATGTGCTGGGACAGATCATTCCCAGCTCCTTTTGTGTGCAAGGAATGAGGGTCATTCCTTCATCCGACATACAACAGTGTTTCCTGGCCTGTTACCTACCTACCAGACACAATGGTGGGTGCAGCAGACCTAGCTAGCAAATCTGGTAGGTGCAGCCTGGTAAAATAAAACGCATGCCCTCTCATCCTTGAGATACCTGGTCCCACCAACCAACAGCAGTGGGAGCAATATTTCCAAGTAGGGAGAATCTCAAAGATCATCCTTTGAAAAGTTATAATTAAGAGATGTTCCCATACTTAGAATAGAATTTGCCAGCAAGGAATAAAGAGAAGCCTGCTGCATTTTGTTAGGCAGGACAGTTATGCCCAAAGTAGAAATCAATTTGTCTTTTCCAACAATTCACTTGGATTCATGCCCTTATGAACACTTTCCATTTGAAAATTTTTATGAAGAAAATTCAGCCTATTTCTACAAGAACATACTATCTAAGCAGTCTGTACATAAGACAAGCTTCAATTATTTTGATGATTGATAGTTTACAATTAGAAATGCTAATGAAAGCAGCTTTATAATCTGAAAATCCAAACATTAAGAACTCCAAAATTATGCTTATCATTCTGAATTATCTTGGCTCACTCTTTGCCTTGCTTTTTTTTTTTCTTCTTTTACATCTAGTTTTTTGTTTCCGCTATTGTCTATTTTATTTTTCTTTAAAGTTATTTTACATCCTTTAAGGAATAAATATATGGTTTTTAATATTAGAGACTATTGTGGAAAACAGCTTACTTCTATTATTTTTAACTTGGGTTATCTAGCTGAATTATCTACATAAAAGCCTTGAATGTTAGTATTCCCCAGAAACCAGATCAACAGTAACTCAGAAATAATTAAGTGAAATCTGAAAGAATCCTCAAATTCCAAAACCTCAAAGCACTACTTATTTCTGCAGTTGTAAAAAGCAACATGCTTCTTAATGACAAAGTCCATAAAACCTGCAAGATGTGGCTTTAGCTATAAAACAAAACAACTGCAGAAGACAAGAGAATCTCTGGAGAAAAAATATTCCACTCTAAATATTTCATCCCATCTGTAAATGGAAGTTATCCTAGTGGTTACTTTGGGGCTGAAGTACAGATTGGGAAGGGGCATGAGGAAATTTTCTGGACTCCTGGGATGTCCTATGTTTCCACCTTGGTGGTAGTAGGACACACAATTGTTGTTTTTAAGTCTGTAAGTCGTGTTCGACTCTTTGCGAACCCACGGGCTGTATCCTGCCAGGCTTCTCTGTCCGTGGGATTTCCCAGGCAAGAATACTGGAGTGGGTGTCATTTTCTTTTCCAAGGGATCTGCCCAACCCAGGGATGGAAACGGAGTCTCCTGAGTCTCCTGCACTGTAGGTGGGTTCTTTACCACTGAGCCCTGAGGGAAGCGAGACATGTGACTACTGATGTTAAAATTATCAAGTTGTATGCTACAATTGGTGTACTTGATTTACTTAACTATGTTATACATTAATTAAATTTATAGTATTTACATTTATTCTGTTATACCTTAATTGAATTAAACATGCTTTTCTGTGTTATACCTTGATATGTATTCAATTAATACATATGTATGCAGGATTTTTCATTTCAGAAATCTCACTGAATCTTAAGATAACCCAAAGTGAAATTTTAAAGGGATTAAATTTCATTCACTATACTCTATCTATACTCTTATTTTCCAAAGTAAGGAAATGGACACATGTATAATTTTAAAGTGTCCACCTAAAGTAAGGAATAAAACCAAAAATGTCCTGCTTGGAAAGAATCATTTTTCTTGCACCCAGATGAGGGACCTGGGTCTCCCAGGCCTCCTCACATACAGGCCTGAACTCTGCTCTCAAATGAGCCCACCAGGCTGGTCCTGAGCCCTTGGGGAGTTGCACTTGGAGGGGCTCCTCTCAGGAAGCAAGGGGACAGTTGGAGCTATGAGAGAAGCAGGAGTCCTGACCTGCCTAGGTCTGAGCGAGCGGCACTTCATGTTTAAAGACTCAGAAAATCCTTATTCAGTCAGTTGAACAAGCAGTCCCCAGGGAGCCAGGGAGCTGAGAGGGAGTGAAAGGCGGCTTCCCAGGGCTCACAGAGGCCCAGCTGCCTGTGCATTCTTTACTGCTGATCTGCCCGCATACATCATCTCAACAGTGAACAGCTTGACTTTCAGTGATTTTCAGTGGGAGAATATGTATCTCTTGAAAACACGTATTTTCTAAAATCTTACAAACATTAAATAGAATATCAGAGATGCAGTGCCCAGGTGATTCTTAGTGAAACAGGCCTCGTTCATGTCAAAGGAACCAGCACAGACAGGCCACCACACTCTCAATGCCAAGTGCTGGGCAGAGTCCTAGGGAAACAGAGATCCACAGAAACATGGATTCAGTTGGAAAGAAGGCTGGCAAATGAGCCATCACCAGCCATGCCAACTATGTCATGGATAAGTACAGAGTATTGATGGAAGTATAACGCACTGGAGACTCTTTCCAGGCAAATTAGGGGAGCTCTGTGAGTAAAAGTCACTCAGTCATGTCCGACTCTTGGCGACCCCATGGACTATACACTCCATGGAATTCTCCAGGTCAGAATGCTAGAGTGGGTAGCCTTTCCCTTCTCCAGGGTATCTTCCCAACCCAGGGATCGAACCCAGGTCTCCCTCATTGCAGGAGGATTCTTTACCAGCTGAGCCACAAGGGAAGCCCAAAAATACTGAAATGGGTAGCCTATCCCTTCTCCAGGGGATCTTCCTGACCCAGGAATCGAACTGGGGTCTCCTGCGTGGCAGGCGGATTCTTTACCAACTGAGCTACTAGAGAAGCTCTAAAGAGGAAATAATTTCCAACTGTGTCTTGATAAAACCCATGTGTTGCAGGAAAATCATAACATATTCTAACATAAGGTATGATGAAGAAAGTAAAAAAGTCCCCCAGAGTGCCACCAAACAGGGCAGTCACTGCTAGCCTCTTAGGTACCCACTTCTAGACTTCTGCCCAGCCAGGGTTCATGCACCATTGACCACAGTTTGCACACACTTTGCTAAGGTTTTTGCACAATCTCATTTTATCCTCACAGCAAACCTGGACAGCAGGTAGAATTGGAGAGTGGTACTGAGGTAGGGGATTGGCATGTGTCAATTCTGGTTTACTAGCAAGGAGGTGAGGATGTTTAAGGAAGAGAATTGACCTGCTTGGGTTAGTACACCTTACCACCTGATCTGTCTGACAACAGAGCCCTGGCTCCTTACCATCTCGGAGGATGGGTCCTGTTCCAAGCTCCAAGCTGGGAGTCCAGGGTGACCCGGAACATGAGGGTGGGGAGAAGCAGGTGGTGAGTGGCAGGAAGTGAAGCTGGGTGTGGAAAACACTGAGTGCTTGGCTGAGAAGTTTGGACTTCAGCCTGAAAATAATGAAGTGTCATGTAGATTCCTAAGCATGAAAGTAATGAAATCTGTTTTGTGCTCTAGAAAGATCCTGCTGGCAGCAAGTGGGGGCATAAGCTGCAGTGGGATGAGTATTATGAAGCAGTTCAGATGCAAAGTGAGATGACCCTCAACCAGAACAGCAGACTGGGGCAAGGAGATCCAAGGAACCTGCAGGAGGAATCCCTGAGTTAAAGGAGGCAGGGATGAGGAAGAAAGAGGAAATCAGGGAGGACTCTAAGCTGGGGTCCTAGTCTCAGTGACTGTGGGGGGTCTGTTCATGAGGACCCTTTCCTATGCTGAGCACTGTGTAGACACTGAAGTACAAGGGTGAATTAGGACTGACCTAGTTCATAATTGGCACTCTTGGATGGACCCATGACAGCATTATCCTACTCCACATTCCCCTTGATGGAGAAGTTGGGAGTGAGGAGACCCTTTTGTACATGACAGCCTGACACAAATGTGTCAATTGAACATGACACAGATTTTCAAGAATAACCTTTCTGGGGGTCTGAAGCCAGAGGGTTGGACTAAGACTGGTTTTTAATCATTTACAAAAATATCTAGAGTCTGTACTGAATTGCAGTGGAGGAAGGAAAAAACCATTTATTTCCATTTCTTTAATGCCATCAACATGAACTTGGAGTTTTCATGTCCCAGATCTTGGTGCCACGCAAGGACACATTCAATCAGATTGTCCTACAGGGTTATTATTTTCAACTCATCTAGACTTCTGCTCTTTGCGTTATTAGACAAAAATCTTAGATATATGTTTGGCAGAATGGTATTAATCAGATTTGATAAATTCTGGTATTTTATAGATAGTGACTTAGCCCTGTTGGAATGGAGTCCCCATAATTGGAGAAGCTTTCAGCTTTTGGATATCTCCAGTATCATCAATTTATGTGGTGGGAATTTTGAATCACAAACTCAGGTGAGCAAGTATTGTGCTTTCTTTAATTCCTCTCTTCCTTTGGTTTCTGACTCACAGCCCCCTTCCTACCAATTAAACACTGAGCATCAGTCTTTCTGGATGTTTCTAGTGAAAAGTGAAAGTTCTTCAGCTGTGTCCGATTCTTTGCAACCCCATGGACTGTAGCCCTTCAGGATCCTCTGTCCATGGAATTCCCCAGGCAAGAATACTGGAGTGGGTAGCCTATCCCTTTTCCAGGGGATCTTCCTGAGCCAGAAATTGAACTTCGGTCTTCTAACTTCCTCCCAGTTGGGCTTGTACTATAGGAATCTCACCAAAACAGGTGTCCAGTTGTTCCTTAACCACTGCCCAACAGTCAGACTACTGCCTCCCTATCTTCCTAGACCCAAGGGCATAAAGTAAAAGCCTATTATCCCATTGTGGCCTGGACAAGTTTGGGGTTGGTTTGTTTGTTTTCTAGTCCACACACTGATTTTTTTTAATCAGAACATTTCATATTTTTAAAAAATATAAATTTCTATTACTAGTAGTAATACTTAAGTCGCTAAGTCATGTCTGACTCTTGTGACCCCGTGGACTGTAGTCTGCCAGGTTCCTCTGTCCATGTGATTCTTCAGGCAAGAATACTGGAGTGGGTTGCCATTTCCTTCTCCAGGGGATCCTCCCAACCCAGGAATCGAACCCAGGTCTCCTGCATTGCAGGCAGATTCTTTACCGACTGAGCTATTACTGCTGCTGCTGTTGCTAAGTCGCTTCAGTCGTGTCCAACTCTTTGCGACCCCATGGATTACAGCCTACCAGGCTCCTCCATCCATGGGATTTTCCAGGCAAGAGTACTGGAGTGGGGTGCCATTGCCTTCTCCGAGCTATTACTAGCTTCTCCTAAAAGATGTAGAAGCACTGGACCCACATGTTCTTAGCACTGACCAGCTAGGGCTGAGCAGCAGCTGCCCACTTCAGAAAGGACTGAGTCCCCCAGCCCAACCCTGTCTTGAGTTCCTAAGATGCCCCACAGATTCAACTGCCATCCACCACCCCTACATCATTCCCCCACACTTTTGTTTTTCACATAGGAGAAAAATCATTTTCTGTATCTATCATAGAGTAAGTTTCCAACACTGAGACAGAGATTAATGCAGGAAGTTTAGCAAGAAGTGCTGTTGGAGTCCAGACCTGGTAAGGAAGAGAAGGGTGCAAAACTGAGCAGAGGGAGAAGCTGGGCTCCCACGAAATCTCAGTAGTGGCCTCAGCCGGCCTCACGAGAAGCTGGGAGGCAGCAGCACTTTTGTTGTGGTGAAAGGAGCCAGGCCTTTAAACTCCTGAACCACCTAGTCATTGCTGTGGCTGCCCCAGATAAAGGAGCAAGACCTTGGACCAGGTAGGTGTCTTCAGCCGAGGACAGGTCCTGGCAGCTGGGGAACTGGCCCTTTATTCTGACGGGGGATCTGGGTGGTGTATAGCAGCATCGACTATGGCACCCATGAGAGACGGATGGAATCAGCAGGCTAAGAGGACTGCTGCAGGGCCCTCTACTCATGTACACTATCTCCCTGCTCCCAGTGGGCCTTTAGATCAGTGCTTCTCTCTGGGGGTTCTGCTGGAGCCCAAGGACAGCTGCCTGGGATGCAAGCAACTGTCCCTTCAGCTCATACAGCCTCATGCTCCTCCCGCCATCTCTCTTGTTCTGCCTCCTGACCCACCACCACCAAGGCCACAGAAAACTTCTTCTAGCCTGGGGAAATCCTACTCCCATTGTATTTCTTCCACAAATCCCCTCACCACTGCCTTTCAATCCTACTGCAAAGCCTCGAAGGTCCCTCAACAGAGAATTTCAGAACACAGAGGTCAAAAAGAATTTCTGGTTATTTCTGCTTCCCTCCCTGCCAAAAATCTCCCTGAGACAATGAACATGGAGAAAGCTACCTGTTGGACTAGGAAGGAGGGAAATGAGGAAATATAAGGAGATTAAAAACTTAAGTGAGTATTGCTGGCTCTCCACTTACACAGAACCTGGCCAGGAATCAGACCAAGCAGACCTGTGTCTCAGTCAGAAATCCTTTGCAATGGACCTTGACTAGGAGTCCTTGCTTTTTTGTGAACGAGTTTGTATGAAATGAACAGAAGTTCAAGGAAACAGCAAGGGTGGAAAATGGGCTTGAGGAAGGGAAAGAGGAGCACTCAGACACTGTCTGGGGTAATGGAGGCCTCCCTACAAGGATACTCTGTAGAGTTCCAAGGTGCCTGGGATTCAGACAGGTGAGAGGAAGGTCAGGACACTTAAGAAAGACGGGCTGATGGTAGGACCACATTTGCTTTTTTCCGAACTCTGAGTGAGAAAAATCATCTTCCCTGACTTCAAGAAGCTCCTACACAACTGGGTGTAGACAGCAGGGGCTTCCCCACAGACTGCGAAGGTTGGAGGAAAGGTGGAGGGGTGGCAGACTGGGCTTGAGGGAGCGAGGATTAGAGGATGATTTTTGCAGAAGGTGACACCTACAATGGCCTTTAGAGGATGAAAAGGATTGCACCAAGCAGGGAGCATTTCTTCATGGCTGGGGGCAGAAGAGAACCACGGTACTTTCAGAACACCTGTGGTGCATTCGTCTCCCCTATACTGAACAGGAGGAGAGCAGAAAGAGGTGGACTGTGGAGAAGTATCCTTGACAAGATTCTTAAATAGTTCCTCATGCTTCCTTAATATGACACCCATCAAATGCACGCATGAGACCAGCTCTGGAAAAGGGAAACATTTCAAAGCACAAGGCAGCCACTTGTCTTTGAAGTTGGATGGCAACTGCACTCTCTAGGAAGAGAGCTCCCTGCCAGTTGCCCTTCGAAAATGAAGATAGAGACAGCTCACAAAGAAGACAAAATTGAATTGGCTAGTCAATTTTCATTTCTCTCCAGCTCACCAGATTTATATTAACTGTTATCAGGTGACTCAATTAACCTCTCTGCTCCTTGAATTAATTACTCTTACCACATTGTTCATGGTGAGGGATGGAGAGTTCATTCAAGAAAGCTCTTTTGAGTATCTGCTATGTGCCAGGCGTCGTCAGATAGCTGGAGATTCAAAGATGAAAAACAGACTCATCAGTGGGACTAAAATTGCTAACAGGAGAATCACACAGACTGCCAGCAGTGTTGAAACTGTGTTGCATGGATAATGAAAATGTGGATGCACAAGAGTTGTCCTAATCCACTTCCAGTCCCCAGTAAGGACTTTCTGGAGAAGCGGCACATGCTCCCACTCCAGAGAGGCTACTCAGAACTCCGTCCATTACTGAGGTTGGGCTATGACAAAAGAACTGCATTGGGATGTCCACTGGGAAAGGCTTTCAGCTCCACTTTACGTTTGAAATTTTTCATTTAGAAAAAGGGTGAGAGAGAAAAATCCTCTTTTAAACCAGTGCCTCTCAAAATTTGATATGCATGAGAGCCATCTGGGGTCTTGGTAAAACACCGGTGCTGATTTAGGTGGTAAGGCTGGGGCAGCATTTCTAAAAGCTCTCAAGTGATGCTAATGTTGCTGATCTGGGAATCAGACTTTAAGTAGCAAGGTTTTAAATGACCTAAATTGTTTGATATTACAAAGATGTGGGTGATTCCAACAAGTTCGATCAACTCAGTGCATTAAATAAACAAGGTGGAGCTACCAAAGGGACGAGAGAGAGCCCTTTCCAGGGGACATGGAAAGCAGAGAGACCTGTAACATTAAATACATACTATTTAAAGGAAACAGGAAAGTGACTCTACGCTTTTGTGTGCTGGACACTCACTAGGATCACCTGGGGTATATTAAACACTGTGATGTCTGGACCCCACCTCAGAGATGATACTTTAACACATCTGCAGTGCCCAGGCATTGACATTTTTAAAATCTTCCTAGATAACTTTGATGTGCACCACCTAATCAGTGTTCTCCAATGAGTTTGGAGCTGACAAGCTGAGAAGCCAGTGCTCTAGTAATGAACATTCTCCTTACTCCTCCTTGGGAGGATTAGATCACAGAGGGAGCTTGAGTTATCTTATTTCCCAGCAGGGAGGCTGGGCTGGGCTGAGCCAATCCCAGTCCCCTCATGCAGTGTGGGGTAGTTATTCCTTCCACCATTAGACTTTTAGGGCTGACAAACAACTTGGGGTTCACGAAGCCTGCTCAAAGTCACAGTCACAGAGGTAAAGGGTGTTAGGTCTTGGTGGCTCAGACTCCTGCATGCAGGAGTCTTGGGTTTGATCCCTGGGTCAGGAAGATCCTCTGGAGTAGGGAATGTCAATTCACTCCAGTATTCTTGCCTGGGAAATCCCATGGACAGGGGAGCCTGGCAGGCTATAGTCTATGGGATCACAAAGAGTCAGACATGACTGAACGACTAACACGTTCAGAAGCCCAGGGTATGCCCTTGGGCCACCCACGTTCTGGGGAGCTGAGCCACATGGGAAAACAGGAGAAATCCACAGCCACAATTTAAAAACCTGAAAAATCAAGAGATCTGGGTTTAGAGGGCCTGTTTTCAGGACTGCCCAGGCTGACACTGCAGTGACAGGGCAGCAGGACACGAGCGCCCCCTCTCAAGAAGGGCTTGGGAGGAGTGGGGTGAGAACGTTGTCAGAAGTGTGCCAAGGGCATAAAGGGGCATGTGGGGCCATGAGAGGGAGGAGAGTTTGGGGAGAGGGAGTCATATAAAAGACTTTGAGGTGTGAGGGCATGGGGCTATAGGGTGTCTGGGGAGGTTGAAGGGGTATGGGCTAGGGGAGTGTGCAAGGGATGTGTGGAGGCATGTCAAAGCAGACAGCAGGCTAAGACCACTGCTGCTCTCTTCATCCGTGTTTTCCCAGTAACAGCTGCACCTTTGCAGTACATTCAGCCCCTGGCACTTAGTCCAAGCACAGATCCGCTAGGCACTGGCCCCACCTAGTGTTGGCAGTATTTTATTGGCCATTTTACCAGAGTTTGTAGTCACCTGTTTTCACTGAGGACTTAAACCAACAAATGGACTGTATTCCCAAAGAGGGTTTATGAATTAATTGTCTGGAGCTCAGGATGCAGTTTTTGCAACAAATCTCAGGCTGATAAGAATAATAATAATAAAATATAGTCATAATAATAGATAATAGAAATGGTAATTGAGTGTTCACTATGTGCACGGCCTTTTATAAAATATTTAGTGTTCATTTTCTCTTTCAGTTGCTGCAGTACTGCTGTGAGTTAGCTATGATGGTCAACCCCCACTTTCCAGGGGAAGAAACGGAGTAATGGAGAGAGCAGGTAACTCATTTCAGGTCACACAGCTGGGAAGTGGGGCCACTGGAATGTAGACTCCAACCCAGACCTATCTGTCCCGAGTCACACCAACTGAAGTCTATGTGACTCCAAAGCTGTGTTGACATATGGCAGAAAATTACAGCTGTAATTACAGTGTCTATTACAAGGAAGTAATAACATTTAATAAATTAGCCTACTTTTTATAATCTTGAACATTAAGGTTTTGGTGAAAGGAGTTTTCTATTGAGGAACTAGTTTTCTATCAAAAATTTCTTAACATTATACATTTTCCAATTCCTGATTCCCACCACCCCTATGCAACTTTCATTTTGGTATATCATGATTTATCTCAGGAACCTGAGAACAAGCCAGATACAACCAGCCTGGCCAAAGAAGCACAGGTCAGCTCTGTTTTCCACCCTCTTGGACAGGTCCAAGCAATCAAAATGAGAGGAAAGGACATAATCTGTGCCACACAGCCTAAATTAACCAGGGAACAAAAATAACAGATTAATTCAAATTAATTGATAATCAAATTGATCTCTTTAAATTAACCAAAGAAAGAAGAACATTCCAATGGAAAAATAAGCAAATAACATGAAAAGGTAATCCACAAAAGGATAAGCATGAAACGGCCATAAACCCATGAAAAGATTGCTGAGGTGCTATAGCACTTCAATTAAATGAAATACGCTGGACCACTGTATTTACAGTGTTTGGATCTGTTTTGAGGTTTTTTTAAGGTGGCAGTATTAGTGAGGATTCACAAGGAAAGGCCCTCCCATTTTTTGCTGGTGTACAGTGGTACAGCTTCTCTGTAGAGCAACTGGAAATATGCATCACACACCTTCACAAAGTGCCTGCCCTTTGCTTAGCAATTTCACTCGAAGGGGTTCATCCTGAGCAAACAGAGAAGGGTGTATGTAAGATTAGGAACAAGCAGTGTGTTCTGTATGACCCCATTTTTGTAAGGAAAAAACCATACACACATCTTTAAGATGAAGTCTAGGAAAATATAAACCAAAAAATAAAGTGTGGTTATCACTAGATTATGGGTTCAGGGCTGATTTTATGTTTTCTGCTTTTTTCTTTAATGAATATGTACCAATACTGTAATTTTTAGGTTGTAAGTATGTATGTACACACACGCATGCACACATATGGTTACAGCCAAAGAAATCAGACTTTTTTGTCTCAAGCAGTGGTCTCCAAAGTAGAGGAGGCATGCCAGGGTGTGCTAAAGATGATCTGTGAGGGTGATATCGGGAGAAAATATTAAAGATTTCATTTATGTATTTTTTTCATCAAAAAAAAATTAGGAAGACGTTGTGTTAGTAACATTTAACAAGCAAGCTAACGCTGACTCCTCAGGGGTCCAGAGGTCAGCCAGGCACAGTCATGTAGCCTGAGAGTTCCTGATGACAGATGAGCTCCCAGGACAGACAGCTTCACTCTCCTTCACTTGCTTCCCATGTCTCATGCCCCGCTCCGTTCACGGGTACAGTCACATCAGCATATGACTTTGGGATTCAGATTTAACTAAACTAGCCCTTGGAATATTGGAGAAGGAAATGGCAACCCACTCCAGTGTTCTTGCCTGGAGAATCCCAGCTGCCGTCTATGGGGTCGCACAGAGTCGGACACGACTGAAGCGACTTAAGCAGCAGCAGCAGCAGCAGCAGCCCTTGGGATATAGACAAGTAGCTTGAAAAGATTCCTGCCAATAGATGGCAGATTGCAGATAATAATAATAACAATGATGCAAGCACAGCAAACAGCTGTGTTATTAGATAAAAGTTGTGACAATCTAATCAGATCTGACAAGAAGTCAGCTGGAAAGAGCAAAAAAGTGTCCAAGTAGAGGTGATATTTTAACAACAAGGGTAGGTAAGACAGAAACTGCGTCTAAACACTAAAGAGATTATATTGTTTAGTTAAAAAGCAAAGTGCACAGGAAGGAACTTACGGCTGCCGAGGGGGAAGGATGGGTGAAAGCAGTGGTTAGGGAGTTTGGGATGGACATGTATAGCATGGGATGCTATATTTAAAATGGGTAACCAACAAGGACCTACTGTATAGCACGTGTATAGCTCAATGCTGTGTAGCAGTCTGGATGGGAAGGGAGTTTGGGAGAAAATGAGACATATATATGTATGGCTAAGTCCCTTCACTATTCACTTGAATCACAACACTGTTACTCAGCTATACCCCAGTACAAGATAAAAAGCTTTAAAAAAAAAAAAAAAAAGCAAAGTGCAGAACATGGAGTAATAATCAACCACTTGTGAAATAGGAAGTAGCAGGCTTGTGTGTGCATTTTTAAACAGTATTGGAGAGCTATACTGGACATGAACAATAGTGGTGACTGGTCAGAAGAGCGGGAACTGAAGAGACTGACAGGGAGGGAAGATTTCAGTGTTTTCGTTGTTGAAGTTTGAACCATATGAATGTATTACTCCTCAAAAAAGTAAAAATGATATTTTAATAACCTTGTTCTCAGGATCTTTTCCAAATGTTTCTGAACTATGTTCTACCAAAAAAGCCCCTGCTCTTGGACTCTGCCCTACTGCTTTCCAAGATCTCATTTAAAAGCTATAAACAATCAGTTAGATTTGCCTCACTTTTAACATTTATTTGGCACCAAAATTTATTCTTCATAACATTTCTGAAAGTGGCAATGGAAAGAAACAGGAGAGGAAAAGGGAGGAAGAGAGGATAGAAAGTTTCAGGGGATGCCTGTTGCCTCTAATCAGAGGGACTCCGATGTTCTCCCCTTTCAACGTGTCCCACCGCCATGCCTTATCTGTGAGGAACTTTTGCCTCTGAGCATTTAGCAAGTTTTACCACCTCCTTCTAGTCACGGGATTTGAAATGCTACCTTGGACAACATAGATCCCACCCTCCTAGGAATGTCTGCTTGACTTGATAGATAAGCCTTGCACATCCACTTTAACAGCATTTTTAATACTGTCCTGGGAAGTGACTTGAAAATACAGCAAGATTAACTCTTATGAAATCCCCAGGCAACTTTTTGTATTTGGTTCAACATTAGTATCTTGAAAGCCTTGCCTCACCTGCCAAAGCAGTGTCTGATTTTGAGCCTATAAAGTGGCTCCTCACCTCTAAAGGATTCCCAGAGGTTTCCAGGAGATTCTGCAGGGGGTCAACAAGTCCTGGGCCAATGGAATTTGGGTTGGACATTTTAAAAGTCACAAGTCTCAACTCAAATTGATCCTCAATTTCATCTTTCTTATAGTCCTTCTAAGCCAATACTGCGAGTTGTTTTCTTTTTGAACGTGTATCTCTTTTCAGATATCTACTTTGCCATCTTTATTGTGGCTTACAGTGTTCTTTTTAAAATGTATTTAAATTCCTTTTCAAACGGAATGTTTAATGTCTGTTTCCCTCCCTTCCCTGTGGGTCCCAAACCAGTTCCTGGAAGGAAGAAAACCCATGAGGTTGACTGTTAAGAACTGAGAGATGTGCTCAGTGTCATTAGTCTTAGGGAAATGCAAACAAAAACCACAATTAGATCCCACTTCACATCTGCTACAGTGGCCATAATCAAACATACCGGACAATAAAAAGTGTTGGGACGAATGTGGAGAAATTGGAAACGTTACACTCTGCTGGTAGGAGTGAAAAAGGGTGAAGCTACTATGAAAAACAGTTTGGCAGTTTCTCAGTTTAACATAAAGTTACTCTGCAATTTCACTCCTAGGTATACATCCGAAAAAAATTGAAAACAGATGTTCAAACAAAAACTTTCACTGAAAAGTTCATAGCAGCACTACTCAAGATGATCAAAAGGAAGCAATCCAATGCACAGCTGATGAACGAATGAACAAAATGTGATATGGCCATACCATGGAATACCACTCAGCCACAAAAAGGAGCGCGATCCAGATACATGCTGCAACATGGATAAACCTGGGAAATATTATGGTGAGGAAAAGATGCAAGACTCATAAAGTCACATATTAATGATTCCATGTATATGAAATAGAACAGAAGAGGTAGATCCAGGGACAGAAAGATTGCTGACTGCCAGGGACTGGGCAGATGGTTGAGTAGAGAGTGACTGCTTAATGGATATGGGGTTTCTCTTTAAGGTCATGAAAAAGTTTTGGAACTATCTATTGGTGACAGTTTCACAACATTGTGAATATGCTACAAGCCACTCAATTGTATATTTTTAAATGGTTATTTTATATTACATGAATTTTACCGTGATTTTAAAAAACTAGGGATGGTGGTCCTCATCCTATGGCTTGTGGTCTCCCTATTTCTTCTCCATGCAAATCTTGGGTAAATGACAAATCAAACTGCAAAAATCTGAGACTTCTCTGGTGGTCCTGTGGTTAAGACTTGTCGTTTCCACTTCAGGAGACATGGATTGGATCCCTAGTCTGAGATCCCACATGCATGCTATCCAGCGAGGTCAAAAAAGAAAAATAGAGACACAACCTCCCTCAGAGGAGGCTCTGAGAAGAGGTGGAACTCAGGCAGTCTCCCCAGATGACTCTAGTATGTGGCCCAGGTGATATCACCTGGGTGGGCTAATCCCATCACACTAGGTATTCCTCACACATGGCAACCAATTAAGGTCAGAGAAGACACATGTCCTGTGGGCTTTCAAGTTTCTTGAAGAAAAGCTACCTTTGTCATCTCTGACCTTAAGAAGCTGTGATTCTGATGAGGCCAGGATGAGGGATGGAGGGAGGAAGCCACATCTATTTCATCTTCACTGCAGCCAGGGTCATTAAGCAGAAATGGTTTCCTCTGCCCTGGAATCCCCATGCTCACTGTCAAATGCTAGAAACAGAATGAATAATTAGAATATCTTACTGTCAATCCATTTCATAGGATGGCCCTCATTTACTTCCTAAATAAGTGGATGTGTTTGAAGATGAATTTATTTCCAATCAATTCTGTCAGCTCTCCATATCATAAACCTGTGTTTTCTTTTACAAAGCATTTGCTGAATTCTGTTCTCTTGGATGTGGGTTTAGAAGTTTGCATCCTGAAGATTTAAGATACCCTATTTTTACTTTGTTATTCTCCTTTTGACTGAGTGCACATGTCCCGGGCATTTCAGCCCTTATTCTAATGATTTTCAGAGTGTAATTCAATTCCTGGGCCGGGAAGATCCCCTGGAGAAGGGATAGGCTACCCACTCCAGTATTCTTGGGCCTCTCTTGTGGCTCAGCAGGTAAAGAATCTGGCTGCAATGCGAGAGACCTGGGTTTGATCCCTGGGCTGGGAAGATCCCCTGGAGGAGGGAAAGGCTACCCACTCCAGTATTCTGGCCTGGAGAATTCCATGGACTGTATAGTCTATAGGGTTGCAAAGAGTCCATAGACTGAGTGACTTTCACTTTAGTATTCTAGGCTTTGATTTAACCATCTGTGCAGGGAAGGCAATGTCATCTATTGAATACCCACACAGACTGGATTTTGAAGCTTTATAAGACCAAGGAAAGCTTGACTTCATTTTAAGATTGAAAATCGAGGCACTTCCCTGATGGCTCAGTGGTAAAGAATCCACCTGTCAATGCAGAAGACACAGGTTTCATTCCTGATCCAGGAAGATCTCACATGCCACAGAGCAACTAAGCCCCTGCACCACAACTGTTGAGCCCATGCTCTAGAGCCCAGGAGCCACAACTACTGAGCCCATGTGCTGCAACTACTGAAGCTCAAGCACCTAGAACCTGTGCTTCACAGCAAGAGAAGCCCACGCATCGCAATTAGAGAGTAGCCCCCACTCTCCATGACTGGAAAAAAGTCCACGCAACTGGAGAAAAGTCCATGCAACAACAAAGACCCAGCACAGCCAAAAATAAATAAAATTATAATTTTTTTAGAAAAGATGTAAAATTGAGGCTCTGGTTGTCAAGTCACATTGCTATGGTCTCAGCTAGTGAGGAGAAGAGCCGGGTCTCAAACTGCATTCACCTGTCATCAAAGTCGCAGTTCCCTCTGCACCCTTCCCATCCTCCGACTTCAGAACATCATAATTCCTAGGGTAGGTCTGAGAACAGGAAGATACAGAAGATCTTGGCAGATCCCTGGATTCTTAAAACAATTATCTTGGCTGAATAAGAAGGGGTGGGGTAGTAAGTGTCAGTTCAATCTGTTCAGAGAAAAGGTATTACAATAAACCTTCTCATTCTCTCCCAAAGAGCAAACATATCCCCTCCGCCAAAAAAAAAAAACTTTCATTCATTCAATATATATTTCCTGAGCACCAGATGCTCTGTAAAGTCTAAGAGTAACAGCAGAGACCAAGGGTAAGGTCCCTGCTTCTGGTCAATGATCAAATTAAGTAAGATGCTCATTCAGTTCAGCCACTCAGTCATATCCAACTCTTTGTGACGCCATGGACTGCAGCACACCAGGCTTCCCTGCCCATCACCAACTCCCAGAGCTTATTCAAACTCATGTCTATCAAGTCAGTGATGCCATCCAACCATCTCATCCTCTGTCATCCCCTTCTCCTCCTGCCTTCAATCTTCCCCAGCATCAGGGTCTTTTCCAATGAGGCAGTTCTTCACATCAGGTGGCCAAAGTATTGGAGCTTCAGCTTCAGCATCAGTCCTTCCAATGAATATTTAGGACTGATGGCCTTTAGGATTGACTGGTTTGATCTTCTTGCACTCCAAGGAACTCTCAAGAGTCTTCTCCAACACCACAATTCAAAAACATCAGTTCTTCGGTGCTCAGCTTTCCTTATGGTCCAACTCTCACATCCATACATGACTACTGGAAAAACCATAGGTTTGACTAGATGGACCTTGTTGGCAAAGTAATGTCTCTACTTTTTAATATGCTGTCTAAGCTGGTTATAGCTTTTCTTCCAAAAAGCAAGTGTCTTTTAATTTCATGGCTGCAGTCACCATCTGCAGTGATTTTGGAGCCCTAGAAAATAAAGTCTGTCACTGTTTCCATTATTTCCCCATCTATTTGCCATGAAGTGATGGGACTGGATCCCATGATCTTAGTTTTTTGAATGTTGAGTTTTAAGCCAACTTTTTCACTCTCCTCTTTCACTTTCATCAAGAGGCTCTTTAGTTCCTCTTAACTTTCTGCCATAAGGATGGTATCATGGGCATATCTGAGGTTATTCATATTTCTCCCTGCAATCTTGATTCCAACTTGTGCTTCATCCAGCCCAGTGTTTTGCATGATGTGCTCTGCATACAAGTTAAATAAGCAAGGTGACAATATATAGCCTTGACATACTCCTTTCCCAATTTGGAACCAGTCTGTTTTTCCATGTCTGGTTCTAACTTGCTTCTTGACCTGCATACAGATTGCTCAGAAGGCAGGTATGGTGGTCTGGTATTCCCATATCTTTAAGAATTTTCCAGTTTGTTTTGATCCACACAGTCAAGATGCTGATTAAGAGCCTGCATTTATTAAGCACTGTATAGCACAGATATTTCTCCACCAAAGATGGGTTTATTCAAGATCAGCAGAGAATTGCAGTTTGGGGTTTACAACCATCCAAATCCCTACCCAGCAAGGAAAGGAGAACTCTTTTATAGAGGGAGAAATAAAGGTTGGGAGGGCTACATTACGCAGAGAGTCATGGCTTTTCATTGTCTGAGTCCTTGCCTGGAAAGAGGAATATTTCTTCTTTCTGTTGGGTTGGAGAAGGAAATGGCAACCCACTCCACTGTTCTTGCCTGGAGAATCCTGTGGACAGGGGGGCCTGGTGGGCTGCTGTCCATGGGATTGCACACAGAGTCAGACACGACTGAAGCGACTTAGCATGCATGCATGCATGCAGCTATGAGGCAGGGTGTCAGAGCTCCCCTGTTAGTCTCCCAATTCTATTTAATTGAGATTTCTGGTTTTTTTGTTTTTTTTTTTTTTACAAAAGCAAGAAGGGGGTTGAAAGCAGCAGGTATAAAAGCCTTTGCCTCATCCCAGCCAGATGCCTCCCTCAGCAGTAGAACTGTGAACACAGGAAATCTTCTCAGTGCTTCAGGGAAAAGAATCATTGCTCAGGTAATTCCTACTTGCAGGAGAGAACAGATTTTCCTATCCAACTCTCCTCTTGGCCCCAGAGACTTCAAAAACAAACACTGCTAACAGAGGTCACTAGTGTCAGTTCACATGCCTGTGATATTAGCCACCAGACAGTCCCTCTGAGGAGAATGACCTTTCCTTCAGGTGGGCCCACAGACCAGGAAAGCTGAGCCCTGCCTGCCCCATCCTGCCCCATAGCCTTCAGGGCTTACAGCTCAGGCCTTGTCAGACCGCTGTAGTGAGAGAAGCTTGAAAAGATCATAGAGCAGTCCCCAAAGAGGCAGTAAAAGCTGAGGGACACATGCTTTTTTAAAACAAGTACATGACCATCTTTGATAGATGTTTTTCCATTTTGGGGGTGGCAATAATGAAATACTCATTGAGTATGTAATTTTTAACTGATGCAAATCCACCCCTTCCTGCTTCAGGAACAGGAAGAGACAGAAGATGTAATTTTAGGGGTGTGTAAATGTTTGCATTTTGATCAGAATCACAAGCCAACCCAGTGCTTGAATGGATACCAAGACCAGCCCCCCAGCAGAGCAGGACAACCATGGGGAAAAGTTTTTCCATTTCAATCTCTGGCTTTTCTTACTGGGTGGATTTTTTCTACCCTCACTATGCAATTTGCATTGTCTGTCCCTTCCCTGAGACATTCTAGTCAGGACTGGAAAGCAAAGGCCAGGAGCCTGTTCACAGATGTCTTTGAAAGGAAAAGTTGGATGGATCTGGTGGCTGGTCCTGGGTGGTCTACACACTCGAATATCATGGTGGACTCATGAGTTGGGAGATGAGGCTGCAAGGTGGCTACCGCAGCAGTAGAGGAAATCTGGGTGGAACACTGGGGGAGGACTCCTGGGTGCTGGCAGAGTTTTAGATCTGGACCTGGATGGGGTTACAGAGGTGTCCTTTTACTTCACAAAAAGTCATTGTCCTGAACAGAAAGGTCATAAATGTATTTCTTTTTCATGCAGAGGGAATGCTTCTTGTATTTTATAATTTTTTTTTTTGAAACATGCCTTTTAAAAAGGCATCCTGAAGCATTTCCGGTTTAATCCCAATATTGCTGCCAAGTCCTCCTGATGGCGGGTGTAAGTCAGGAGACGTCTGTGAAAGGGAAATGTCACTCTCTGGATACCCAAAAAGAGAGGAATTTGTTTTTTTTCTGTGGGAGACGGCAGACACGGGAGATGTGGCCTTCCTTCTGCAGGGCTGCAGAATCGGAGCTGGTGGTTGTCGGCACCGGGTGAGAGGACCAGGGAGGCAGGGTGGCCATCTGGCAGCTGCTGAAAGACGGAGCCGCCAGGGGCCCCCGCAGAAGCCGGCATCCCCATCTCTGCTACTGTCACGGCAGATTATGTGAGGTAAAACGTGTTCTTTATAAAGCCACTCCCAACTTTTCATTAGCTTGCTTTTCTCTTAACAAGAAAACTAATCAGGAGAAACAGCAAGAGATCCCCAAGCTGGACCTGAATTCTCTCTCCAGAGTGGCCAAATGTGGCTGAACCCAGACCAAATAGAGATGTTTACTGACAGCCTAATAAACAAATGGGCCCCTTTGGATGTAACCTTGATGAATGGAGCATCCAGGTGTTTTCAATAATGGCAATAAGCACTGCAACTCAAAGTATTTCTGATTCAAGTATAATGCATTATTAGGCCATTAGAGGCTGAGCACAGAGGACCATTTGGACACGGCCCTATCAATAATGCTGCTTCCCAGCCTGCATTTAGGCCTGGGGAATTAGTCATCCTGATATTCTATTTAATAAAAACCTCAAGAAGAAGCATCAAAAATCACATTACATTTTAACAGGGTTACAGCAGCCCGGGAGAACCACAAGTTTAATTTTCATAAGAGCATTCATTCCTCAATTATGTCAGACATGAAAATGTAAATGGCAAATTTAATGCTAACAATATCCCTCAAAGCACATTGGCAGGTAAAGGCGCATTATATTGAGTGGATGCTGGCTGCATATTAAGCAGCACCCAAAGTGAGACGTCGCAGGGGTGGCAGGGGAGGAGGAGGGGTGAAGAGAGGAGGAGGGATTCAGGCTACTTAGCTAGGCTGCCCCTGGAAGAGCTATAGCCTCAAAGCAGCAGGGCAGGGAGAAAGGACGACAGAACTACCAGCGAAGATGAAACTTGCAAGTCTTAGGAATGTGGGCTTCCTGGCACCCCTCATGGCATTTCCCATAGGTGCCAAAAGCCCAGTGTTTCTGTTCAATGACAGCAGTCAAAAGGTGCTAAAGAAGGCATTCAAGGGCTTCAAAGGCATAAAAGTGAGCACAACTTCCAAGGGATTTCCAGGAATTATATGACATGTGAAATGGAATTTGTATTTTAAACAGGTTAGGGACTCTCCCTCCCTCAGCTTTCTGGTCAAGAATATGATAGAAAGAGAGAGTATTGTTTATATTTTTAACAGAAGCCACTGACATCAATCACCAAACAATTTCTTTTTCCATAACGAAAATTGTCTCTGAAAGATGTTCATGATGTTTTGATTAGTTTTTTTTTAAAAAAAGTGATCAATGGCCCCCAAAAAAGTCTGATATTACTTATATACAGGCATACCTCAGAGATATTGCAAATTCAGTTACAGACCACCACAATAAAGTGAATATTGCAATAAAGCAAGTCACACAAATTTTTGTGTGAGCATATAAAATGTAAGAAAACAATGTATATTAATTTTTAATTAATTTTAAAATATTTAATTTTATTTTAAAATTAAGTCTCCCTTAATTTTTAAAAATATTTCATTGTTAAAAAACACCATCATCTGACAACATGAGGTTTCCAGAAGTCTTCCATTTGTAAAACACACAGTATCTTTGAAGCACAGTAAAGCAAAGTGCAATAAAATGAGAAATGCCTGTACATGCATAAGAAGTCATCTGAAATATTATATACCAAACTACTAAGGGTATCTAATGAGCATGCATTTACCTTTATAAGCAAAAGTAATAATGACACAGAGTTTTTAAAGATAGAAGCCCCATTAGAGAATGTCCATTCATGGATAGAGCCATCTCTCTGATGACAGGCAGTTGTATCATTCCTTCTGAGTTACTCTGTGTTTGTAATTAAATCAGAATCATAAAACATGAGAGCAGAAAGAAAGCTCAGATGCAGTCTAGTCTCATCCTTCCCTTCACTGTAGAGGAAGCAAAGGGCCAGAGAGGTTCATTCATTTAAGAAAGATTTGCCAAGAGTCTGAGGTGTGCCAGGCAGGACTCGAGGCTCTGGGCTTCCCTCCAGGGCATCATCGAAGCCACAGACTGAAAACTCTAGGCAAATATATCACTGATAACTGGATTCCATGTAACCTGAAATGTGACAGCAAATTTTACCATGCTTTCCTTTTGTTGGAAATTCACCTTTCTAAAGATCTATTCAGATATTTGTTATTTCAAATGATGTAATGAGTCATTGGTATAAATATTCTTTTCTCTTTTCATATGAGAAAGCCTTCATAAAGGTTAGAAAAAAGAAAATTTTCAAACTACGTTATTTTATATGTGAAAGATCCAATAGGGAAAACATAAGGAAATATGCACATTAAGTTGATGAAAACAAGCTTTTATTAAAAGTGTATACCTCTTATAAGACTCTGTGATGATTGCTAAGGATGCAGCATCTCACAGTCTGGGGAGGGAGCTAAGCACATAAACAAATAGGCGTCATGTAGGTCTGCGTAAAAGTGCGTATCAGATGTGGCATGGTATTGAGGGGTCAGTAGTGACTTTGGGGGAGATTTTAGTGAAGGATTCACTGGGGTAACATCCAAGCTGAGTTTTTAGTAATGAACAGGCATTTGCCCAATGTATATAAGAAGTAGAGGGCATTTATGCAAAAGGAACAGCAATTGCTAAGGTTGTTATGTATTAAATCACATGATGTATGAGATATGCCAGTGCACAGGGTGAAGGACCCCATGGGAGGGGAGTGAGGGGCAGGGAGGCAGGAGCCAGAGCACAGTGGGCTCCTATACCATGAAAAGAAGTTAGATTTTATTGCAACAGCTGTGTGAAAAGAAAAGTGTCCTGATCAGGTTTTCATTTTATAGAGAGTATTTTGAGCTAAGGAATGGGACTAGAAGGCATCAGATGGAGGTGAAGAGACTAGAAAACTAGTAAAAATAATAGTCCAGGTCAAAAAAAATGAGGCTAGGGCTGTAATTGAAAGGCAAGGTGGGAAGGGACACGTGAAAGAGACATTTAGGAGGTAAAACCTTTAGGACGTATTGGATGTGGGATGAGAAGGAGCGAGAATCAAGGATGAACTTGGGGTTAGGGGGTTTGACTTTGGAATCTGCAGGAGTGATGATGTCTCCTAGTAAATAGAAAAATCAAGAGAGGAGTTTGGTGGGCTAAAGTAGGGAATTAATTTAGCTTTAGACAGGTTGAGTTTGAGGAGGTTTGGGACATTCAAGGAAAATTTTTGATGGACATTGGCTATGGCACTCCAGAGAAAGTTCTGCCTGGAGACACAGACTTGTAAGCTTCATCACATGATAGCAGTTTAAACTCTGGGGGTGAGTTAGCTTTTTGGCCTAGGGAGAAAATGAATGAAAAGAAAAAGTATAGCTACTAAGGAACAAAAATGTTAAGATCCAGATAGAGCAATAAAAACCAAAAAGGATGACAAAGAACAGTCAGGGAAGTAGTGAAATAGCCTGACAGTAACCAGATTACAGACTAACAGAGCAGTTTGGGGGGAAGAACTGAGTCATACTTCTTTAGCCAAAGGAAGGCTCTCACGAAAAATGCAGCATGAATAATGGGAGAGGCATCAAGTCTCACAGTGGTGGGTGAGCTGCATGCATGGAAGCCCACACAGATGACGGGAAGCCAGCTGTCAAAGATGGGTATGAGGTTAGCATTATGAAGCAGGTATGGCACTTTGGGGTCCCTTAGGTAACTTAAAATAAGACTAAGAGTTACCAAATCAGAGGAAACACACCAAATCATAGGAAATGTTATTGAGGCCTTATTTCTGGCTAGAGTTCAGGGTAACTGAGGCAAGGTATGTAAAGCCTAAGCTCCCAGACATTCTTAACAGGATTTTAAAATATTTTTAATTGGAGGAATTCCCTGGTGGTCCAGTGGTCAGAACTTGGCGCTTTCACTGCAGTGCTGAGCTGTGCTTAGTCACTCAGTTGCATTAGACTCTTTGTGACCCCATAGACTGTAGCCCACCAGGCTCCTCTGTTCATGGGGATTCTCCAGGCAGGAATACTGGAGTGGATTGCCATGCCCTCCTCCAGGGGATCTTCCCTACCCAGGGATTGAACCCAGGTCTCCTGCTTTGCAGGCAGATTCTTTACCAGATGAGCCACCAGGGAAGCCCAAGAATACTGGAGTGGGTAGCCGTCCCTCCTCCAGGAAATCTTGCTGACCCAGGAATTGAACTGGGATCTCCTGCATTGCAGGGGGATTCTGAGAGCTGAGCTCCCAGTGAAGACCTCCACTGCAGTGACCTGGGTTCAATTCCTGATCCAGGAACTGAGATCCTGCAAGCTGCATGGTGTGGCTGAAAAAATTAATTTAAATTAAATTTTTTTTAATTTTAATTAAAAAAAGAGGAAACTCTTTTTTTCTTTTCATCACATATCATCCCATATCATATATCATGATCCATTCCCATCTTCAGCTCCTTCCCGACACTTAACAATCCATATCCTATAACAGGAGTAGGGAGAGCATTATTAAGAGAAATGGGAGGCATTTGCCAGCCACAGTGATCTCCACCTTATCGTGGCTGTGTCTGTCTTCTCCCTGTCAGCAGTAAGCATCTGTCACATACTGACTGTCAACTCTTGGGGTTTCTTTCCTACGTCCAGCATCAAAAGAACAGAGAGGTTTGAAATCACATTCATTCTACAAGTCAGCTGGGGAGATGGTACAATGTGAATATTCTAAGACAAAGAGTTACACTTTGTCTCCATGTAGCGAACCAGAAGACAAGATAACACAGGCAGGATGAAGCAAGGATCTTATTTAAGCCAGTAGAACAATGGGGAGACATTCTAACTAGAGATCTGACTCTGCGTTCTTGTCACATCAAGACTATCTACTCCAGCATTCTTGGGCTTCCCTGGTAGCTCAGACAGTAAAGAATCCTCCTGCAAGGTGAGAAACCTGGGTTTGATCCCTGGGTTGGCAAGATCCCCTGGAGAAGGGAATGGGTACCTACTCCAATATTCCCAGCCTGGAGAATTCCATGGACAGAGGAGCCTGGCAGGCTAGAGTCCATGAGGTCGAAAAGAGTTGGACACGACTGAGTGGCTTTCACTTTCACTTTCTGGTCACATCAAGGTCTGTAAGCATTTCTCCCTTTTGCCTGGAGCCATCATGTACCTCCGCTGAAGAGCATGGTAAGACAAGAGACAGGTTAAGAATGAGGAAATTGTGCGTTATATCATAGCCAAGTGCATACAGGGCAAACACCTGATATTGGGCTGAGAGAGTAGCCTCCTGACCTCTAGCTTCACGTTTCCATGTGAGGGACATGACTCTTGGCCTCTCCATCACCCCTAGCCCGAGAAGAGTAGTGAACTATTGGACTATTTAATTTGGATCAAACACTTGTCTGTGATTCCATCTGTGTGGAGCTCTGTAGAAGCTCCCACCAGCAGAAGGCACTGCTTCTCTTCTAGGTTTCCTGGAGAAACAGAGCATTGAGTGACAATTTCTGTGAGGCACCTGGATGAGCTCCACTTTGCACAAAATTTACAATAGCAGTCTTTATATGCACCAAGAATTAACTTCCATTGGCAAATATACTGTGTGCCCAGGATTTGATTTTGCCCAGAAGAGATTGACAATAACAAGCACGCATTAACTGAATGGGATTTGGAATACTGAAGGAGCCAGGGGAGAAATATTCAGAAGGCATTCAAGCCTTTCTCTGTGCTGGGCCCTGAGTCTTATGTACATTAAGACCATCTCATCTTCACAGTATTCCATTTGACAGTTAGGGAAATAATGTTAGAGAGATTAGGCAACTTGCCGTGATGGCACAGGTGAAAAGAGGCAGAACCTGCATTTGAATGCCTCAGGTCTGTCGAATTCCAAAGTTGAATTGCTCAACCAGTCAGCTGCACTGCCAAACGGCAAGTAATTTGTTTCCTGCATTTTCTATTTGTTTATAGTTCAGCCCTATGTCGGAGCAGAGAACCCATTGTCAAGGAATAGCAGAAATGTTTGAGTTTTTACTTAGTTCAGAAAATTCGCAGAATCTGGTAGGCAACTTTTATCTACTGCTCTATCTAAGGAAGATTTTCCTGAAATCAAAGCTGTTGCTGCTTAGGGAAGTGGCAGGGACATGGGCTTTGAGAAAGACAGTCCAGGGTTAGAATCCTAGCTCTGTCTCTTATTAACTGAGTGACACTAAGCAAGATTGCTTTACTTCAGAGTCTTAGTTTCCTCATTTGGAAAATGGGGCTGATGATGTCATGCCATGCTTAATTGCTTCAGTCCTATCCAACTCTTTTGCCATTGCATAGAATGTAGCCCACCAGCCTCCTCTGCCTATGGGATTTTTCAGGCAAGAATACTGGAGTGGGTTGCCATGCCCTCTTCCAGAAGATCTTCCCAACGCAGGGATCAAACTCATGTCTCCTGCGTTACAGGCAGATTCTTTACCACTGAGACACTAGGGAAGCCCATATAAAATACCTACATGCCGTAGTATATATCTACATGCTACAGTATGCTCACATGTTGTAGTATACCACATACTGTATACTACAGTCTGCCTTCATAAT
This sequence comes from Bison bison bison, assembly GCF_000754665.1. Taxonomy (NCBI): domain Eukaryota; kingdom Metazoa; phylum Chordata; class Mammalia; order Artiodactyla; family Bovidae; genus Bison; species Bison bison. The sequence continues at coordinate 2,127,604 of NW_011495076.1, forward strand.
GTTGGTTCTCTTCCTTCCTTAAAGTTGTGAAAATTATAGAAAGTGATGACAATGATATAGCTTGCATTCCAAAAACAGAAGTTAAGAGAGTTGTTCAGTCACTAAGTCCTGTCCCACTCTTTGCAACCCCGTGGACTGCAGCACACCAGGCTTCCCTGTCCTTCACTATCTGCCAGAGTTTGCTCAAACTCATGTCCATTGAGTCAGTGATGCCATCCAACCATCCCATCCTCTATCGCCCTTTCTCCTCCTGCCTTCAGTCTTTCCCAGCATCAAGGTTTTTTCCAATGAGTTGGCTTTTTGCATCAGGTAGCTAAAGTACTGGAGCTTCAGCCTCAGCTGAATATTTACTTCCAATAAAATATTTAGGTTGATTTCCTTTAGCATTGACTGGTTTGATCTCCTTGTTGCCCAAGACACTCTCAAGAGTCTTCTCTGGCACCACAATTCAAAAGCATCAATTCTTTGTTGCTCAGCCTTTTTTATGGTCCAGCACTCACATCTGTACATGACTATTGGAAAAACCACGAACAAAGCTAGTGGAGGTGATGGAATTCCAGTTGAGCTATTCCAAATCCTGAAAGATGATGCTGTGAAAGTGCTGCACTCAATGTGCCAGCACATTTGGAAAACTCAGCAGTGGCCACAAGAATGGAAAAGGTCAGTTTTCATTCCAATCCCAAAGAAAGGCAATACCAAAGAATGCTCAAACTACCGCACAATTGCACTCATCTCACATACTAGCAAAGTAATGCTAGTTCTCCAAGCCAGGCTTCAGCAATACGTGAACCGTGAACTTCCAGATGTTCAAGCTGGTTTTAGAAAAGGCAGAGGAACCAGAGATCAAATTGCCAACATCTGCCGGATCATTGAAAAAGCAAGAGAGTTCCAGAAAAACATTTATTTCTGCTTTATTGACTATGCCAAAGCCTTTGACTGTGTGGATCACGATAAACTGTGGAAAATTCTGAAAGAGATGGGAATACCAGACCACCTGACTTGCCTCTTGAGAAACCTGTATGCAGGAAGCAACAGTTAGAATTGGACATGGAACAACAGACTGGTTCCAAATAGGAAAAGGA
>NW_011495076.1:2128785-2129474 GCF_000754665.1 Bison bison bison
ACTAAGATCATGGGATCGGTCCCATCACTTCATGGCAAATAGATGGGGAAACAGTGGAAACAGTGACTGACTTTACTTTGGGGAGCTCCAAAATCACTTCAGATGGTGATTTCACCCATGAAATTAAAAGATGCTTACCCTTTGGAAGGAAAGTTTTGACCAACCTAGACAGCATATTCGGAGAAGGCAATGGCACCCCACTCCAGTACTCTTGCCTGGAAAATCCCATGGACGGAGGAGCCTGGTGGGCTGAAGTCCATGGGGTCGCTAAGAGTCGGACACGACTGAGCAACTTCACCTTCACTTTTCACTTTCATGCACTGGAGAAGGAAATGGCAACCCACTCCAGTGTTCTTGCCTGGAGAATCCCAGGGACTGGGGAGCCTGGCGGGCTGCCATCTATGGGGTCGCACAGAGTCAGACACGACTGAAGCGACTTAGCAGCAGCAGCAGACAGCATATTAAAAAGCAGAGACATTACTTTGTCAACAAAGGTCCGTCTAGTCAAGGCTATGGTTTTTCCAGTGATCATGTATGGAATTGAGAATTGGACTATAAAAGAAAGCTGAGCTTAGAAGAATTGTTGCTTTTGAACTGTGGTATTGGAGAAGACTCTTGAGAGTCCCTTGGACTGCAAAGAGATCCAGCCAGTCCATCCTAAAGGAGATCAGTCCTGAGTCTTCATTGGA
>NW_011495076.1:2129800-2135547 GCF_000754665.1 Bison bison bison
TTTTGAAGCTGAAACTCCAATACATTGGCCACCTGATGTGAAGAGCTGACTCATTTGAAAAGACCCTGATGCTGGGAAAGATTGAGGGCAGAAGGAGAAAGGGACGACAGAGGATGAGATGGTTGGATGGCATCACTGACTCAATGGACATGAGTTTGGGTGGACTCCAAAAGTTGGTGATGGATAGGTAGGCCTGGCATGCTTCAGTTCATGGGGTCACAAAGAGTCGGACACGACTGAGCAACTGAACTGAACTGAACTGGAAAAACCATAACTTTGACCTAAATGGATCTTTGTTGGCAAAGTGGTGTCTCTGCTTTTTAATATGCTGTCTAGATTTGGCATAGCTTTCCTTCCAAGGAGCAAAAGTCTTTTAATTTCATGACTATAGTCACCATTCACAGTCAGTTTTGGAGCCCAGGAGAATTAAATCTGTCACTGTTTCCACTTTTCCCCCTTCTATTTGCCATGAAGTGATGGGACCAGTCATGTCCAACTCTTCACAACCCCACAAACTGTAGCCTCCCAGGCTCCTCTGTCTTTGGAACTTTTCCAGGCAAGAACACTGGAGTAAATTGCCATTTCCTACTCTAGGGGATCTTTCTGATCCAGGGATCAAACTCTCATTTCCCACATTGACAGGTGGATTCTTTACCACTAGCACCATGTGGGAAGCCCTTGAGAGAGGATAGTAATAATTCAAAACTGTTCAGAGGACCCAAAGCCAGGCTTCTTTCCATTCACATCCCAGGGAGAATCAGTTCCTTATCAACTACTCAGGAAAATCTACAAAACCCAAATCTCACTGGAGGCATCAAGCATGGTGAACAGTTTCCTGAGATGGGTCATAGTGATCCCTCTCTCCAGGTATTCATACCCTTGTGTAATCCTCTCCCCTTGAGTATGGGCTGGACTTGGTGCTCACTTCTAAAGAATAGCAAACCGCAAAAGCAATAGGATGTCATCTCTGAGATTAGGTTAAGAAACTGCAACTTCCATCTCCGTACTCTTCCTTTTCCCTTTCCTTCAGTGTCTATTCCTTCTTCCCTTTGGCAAATATGTTTTGGCCATGTCAGGCACAAATCACCAACATCTCTCCAGTTTTACCTCTCCTGGCTCTAACAAAGCTCACGGATAGGGCAGGCAAAAAAAACTGTTTGCCTTAGAGGGTGGGGTACAGAGGAGACAGTGAGCACTCAGGATCAATGTTTGACCCTCTCGTACCCAGGTATGGGCTTGGGCTGCTCCCCAAACAAGCACAAACTCCATGGCTTGTGCGCTTCAGCATAAAAGAACATCAGATCCTTAGAGAAGTTAATGCTGCCAGTGGACAATCTGGAGGTGTTAACCGCCATGTCTAGAGAAATTAGATCCTCTGGCCTGAAATTTTCCACTTAGAACTTTTTATAGTTTCTATTTCCATTTGTAATTATATTTGGGAAGGGTGGACTTAACGGATACTTTTGAGCTAGAGATGTTTTACATGCTCATGAGTTAAATAAGGGTTTTATCCTACAGCCAAATTGTTTTAAAATGTCTCAGGCAGGATAAAAGCCAACTTCTACCAAGACAGAATTTTTCAAGGTCTTGGAAGCCAGTGTCTGGTTGAAAATTTGCTACAGCCTCATTTGGGGCATTCAGATAACTCTGACTATACCCTGATAGGCTGTTTGAGTCATTATCTCCCCTAAGAAGATCCACTTCCAAGAGCAGGAAATTAAATAGCTTATTTTAGCCAAGAAGACTGCCGTAAATTAGCTAACTCCATTACTTTCATTGCAGTGCTTATCTCGCCCTAAAGGACAGCCTTGGGGCGGCAAAGAAGCTCTTAACTACTGAGAATGGGAGGGGCTCCCGCTGCACTAAGACACAGCCTCAGGAGTGTCTGCAGAGAGGACAGTGCCATTAGATGCCCTAAATGCCACCACTTTGAGTTCAAACAGGATTCTCTCTGATAATTTTTAACAAATCAGTGAGCTCTGTGGGGACGAGGATGTTATCCTTTATCTCTGAGTATATTCTAAGGTGCTCTGTTTTCAGCCAAAGCCAAAAGCGGGTGACAGTACACTAGAAGCTGCAGAGAACATTATAAGTTATGCACCCAGAGTCCCTAACATGGTTCCTGGCATAAGTAACACTCAATATTCATATACTTAAATTAATGAATGAGTAAGTGAATATTGCATAAGCAATCATGGAGATAAAATTAACCTTAAAAAATCTTTATTTTTGTGTGTGCTGTCAGACACCATTTTTAATGGACAGAGAGCATCAAAATATGTAGCAGAGGAGAACAATATATACTCTACTAATATAAAATTTAATACAGCAAAAATAACATTATCATTATGGCCATTTTACAGGTGAGCAAAATGAGTATTTCAGGGATTAAGTAATTTGCTGAAGCTATTCACAAGTACACAATAAGGTTTTCATAATTACATGAGTATCTGTTGAGTATATACTGTTTGCCAAATACTTTACATACATTAGCTCTTTTACTATTTCAGCAGCCTCATCATTATGCTATGGACTATTAACTCCACATAACAAAGGAAGAAACAGAGGCTCAGAGGAGTGAAACGTTTATGATCTGTTAGTGGCAGAGCAGGGACTCACACCCAGATGGTCCTGGTGGCAAAGTCCATGTGCTTCATCCCAACACTGACCCATTAAAGCAGGTGCACCTTCTACCATAGGATAAGAACTCCCTGTGAGGGTGTCAGTCTCAGGGAACAGGATGGGTCATATTCAGTTTCATGCCCTTCTCAGGGCTGGCACAGTGCCTGTCTACAAATAAGCATCTGAAAAATATAGCACCTATTCTCTGCTCATGCTTGGGAAATGCTCTGCAAGCCTCTTACAGAAGGTAGCTGGCATCTGTTAAGGAAGCGTATTAGAGTTCTCCAGAAAAACAGAATCAATAAAATATGTGTGTGTGTGGAAACAGATCTATTTTTAGAAATTGACTCATGCAATTATGGTGACAGGCAAGGTGAAAATCTACAGGATGGGCCAACAGGTTAGGGACCCAGGAAGAGCCAGTCCTCAGATCCAGTCCCAAGGCCATCTGCTGGCAGAATTCTCTTTTTGCTTGGAAGGGTAGTCTTTTGTTCATTCAGGGCTTCACCTGATTGGGTGCAGCCCACTCACATTATGGAGGACAATCTACATTACTCAAAGTCCACCAGTTTAAATGTTAATCTCATCCAAAAACACCCTCACAGAAACATCTAGAATAATGTTTGACTACATGGCTGGGCACCATGGCTCAGCCAAGTAAGTATAAACTTACCAATCATAAAAAGCTAGACAAAAACATTTAAAAATATACACATGGGTCCATAGCTCTGCCTTCAAGAGACAAGTAGAGGACATATCATACTCTCTGACTGGCAGAGTCCACTTATGTACAAGCTACTACCTTATTGGCAATGTTTTGTAGTGAAATGTACTGAGAGTAACTGATGAAGGTACTGAGGAATCATGCAGGGCTCCAGACTGGACAGTGAACCTATGGCAGGGAAGCTCAAGAAGTGGTTAGATGTCTCCTAGGAAGAAATTCAAATGATGAGGCAGGTCATGAGTCTGTGCAGGTGGGCCCCAAAAGAGCACACACAGGTGACATCCACTAACTTACGGGATCTACCACAGTCTGGGGTCTGACATGGGTTCATAAACTTATTGCTTTTTCAGAACACTAGAGAGGTTCATCTTCTCAAGCAGTGCATATAAACTAAGTTCAAGAGACCAATGTGAAAACAGAAAAGACTTTCTTAAACTCCAATTAATAACTGCCATGAGCCAGGTTGATCTTCTTCAAGTAAATCAAATGACCCTGTTCAAAACCCTCAAATGAATTAAAGTCAAGGAAGTCTTTGCACTGCAAGTTCTGAATCTGGATTCTACCTCTGTTTCTGACCCCATTCCCTAACACCTGCAGCCACTTTGTACATGTACTCAAGCCAATATGGGTTCTTGCTGTTCTTTCATCATATTATCCTTCTGCATCCCCTCCGCAGGGCAATTGCCTCCTTGCTGACCAGCCCACTCTTTCTTTGAGCAGGTTTATAGATCAAGGAACTAAGTGTGGCCTCCAGTCAACAACCATGGACAAACTGAGGTCTGCAGTCCAACATTCTATAAAAGGAATCAAATTCTACCATCAACCATGTGGGTGAGCTGGGAAGGGCACCCTGCTCCAGTTGGACCTGGAAAGGACAGCAACCCTGGAGACACTTTGTTTGCAACTTTATGAGAGACCCTGAGCTAGAGGACCCAGGTAAGGCATGCCCAGATTCCTGACTTGCAAAAACCATGAAATGATATATGGGTTGTTTTAAGCCGGCCAAGTTTTGGAGTAATTTGTTTTGAAGCGATAGATAGCTAATATATCAAGTGATTCAAGCACTGCACAATTTTTCATGTGAGTGAATATGGTCCAGAAAACAGAAATAATTAAAATCAGTTCCAAGCTTTACTGATATTTTGTAAAGAAAGTGAAGGCAGGAGAAAAGACCACAGAAATGATGTTATAAAGGATAAGAAGCATAAACATTTCTTGTATTAGTCATGGTAAGCTAATCTGAGAACAAACAACCCCAAATTATCTTGTTTTTAAAAGTCTTGTTTTTCCTCCTGCTAAGACCAGTAGTTAATGATCATCTTCCAAGAGTAGGATGGCTAATCATTCTAGTTTTCTCAGAACTTGAGGGCTTCACAGGACACGAATGCTCTGTACTAAAACCAGAAAAGCCTCAGGCAAACCAGGATGAGTTGGTCACCTATCCAAAAATGACTCCTTGAGCCAGCTCAGGTTCTTCACTAATTCTTCCACATTTATTCACATTCCATTAGTGAGAACTAATCACATGGCCCCACCACAGACTTCCTGGTGGAACAGTAGATAAGAATCCACCTGCCAATGCAGGGAACATGGGTTTGATCTCATCTGGGAAGATCCACATACCTCAGAGCAAATAAGCCCATGTGCCACACCTGCTGAGCCTGGGCTCTAGAGACTGAGCTGAAACTACTGAGCCCACGTGCAGCAACCTCTAAAAAAAAGCCCATGTGCCTACAGCCCACGCTCTGCAACAAGAGAAGCCACAGCAATAGAAGCCTGTGCACCACAATAAAGAGTAGCCCTCACTCACGATAACTAGAGAAAGCCGCATGCAGCAACGAAGACCCAGCACAGCCAAAAATGAAAATAAAGAGATAATAGTCACAATGGCCCCACCCAGATGCAAAGACGCTGGCAGTGTTGTTTAGCTGGGTCTCCGCAGAGAAAAAATGGGTTGATGAGCATGTCACCAGTCTTTTTCCAATGCCCCAGCTTCCTATGGAGTCTCAAGGGTGTTCTGGAAGTGCATATTTGCAGTTAAACTTCCTCTCACTTAGTAGGCCACCTTGACATCATGGAGTGGCCATTAGTATAGTCAGTCAGTTGTCAGAGATAAAGATTCTCTAATACAGGAAGCCAGCTACAATAAGAATAAACTATTCTGTAGATAAAACAAAGAAGGAATAAAGGAAGAAAAAGGGATACGCTGACCAAATCTCTTTTCAAGTCAAAGAATCAAAAAGTGATCACTTATAGTTCTTGCCCCTCTCTTGAAAATTAAATCTATTAGAAAAGGCAGAGGAACCACAGATCAAATTGCCAACATCTGCTGGATCATGGAAAAAGCAAGAGAGTTCCAGAAAAAACATCTATTTCTGCTTTACTGACTATGCCAAAGCCT
>NW_011495076.1:2135955-2153512 GCF_000754665.1 Bison bison bison
GCGACAGGGATGAGATGGCTGGATGGCATCACTGACTCGATGGACGTGAGTCTCAGTGAACTCCGGGAGTTGGTGATGGACAGGGAGGCCTGGCGTGCTGCGATTCATGGGGTCGCAAAGAGTCGGATACGACTGAGTGACTGATCTGATCTGATCTGATCTGATGTATGTGTATAACAATTCCTAGGTATAAAATAATACCTGTTAGTGGTAAAGGGAAGAAGGTTTACATTCTCAGATGATTTCTATCTTGCATCTGTCTTGCATTAAGAAATACTACTGCACAATTGAGGCACATTTTTTTTTAATAATTAAAGTTTAAGATTGAATTTTACATAGTTTTCCAGAAGAATCTCTTACCTGGGCTACGTAAAAATTTTCATCCAAGATGGGAGATGCTGCTTAACACAGTTTTGCCTGGTTTCCCCTGATGGGACAGTGTTCAGTTCAGTTCAATTCAGTTGTTCAGTCATGTCCGACTCTTTGCGACCCCGTTAATCGCAGCACGCCAGGCCTCCCTGTCCATCACCAACTCCCGGGGTTCACTCAGACTCACGTCCATCGAGTCAGTGATGCCATCCAGCCATCTCATCCTCTGTCGTCCTCTTCTCCTCCTGCCCCCAATTCCTCCCAGCATCAGAGTCTTTTCCAATTAGTCAACTCTTTGCATGAGGTGGCCAAAGTACTAGAGTTTCAGCTTTAGCATCATTCCTTTCAAAGAACACCCAGGGCTGATCTCCTTTCTAATGGACTGGTTGGATCTCCTTGCAGTCCAAGGGACTCTCAGGAGTCTTCTCCAACACCACAGTTCAAAAGCGTCAGTTCTTCAGCGCTCAGCCTTCTTCACAGTCCAACTCTCACATCCATACATGACCACAGGAAAAACCATAGCCTTGACTAGATGGACCTTTGTTGGCAAAGTAATGTCTCTGCTTTTGAATATGCTATCTAGGTTGGTCATAACTTTCCTTCCAAGGAGTAAGCGTCTTCTAATTTCATGGCTGCAGTCACCATCTGCAGTGATTTTGGAGCCCCAAAAAATAAAGTCTGACAGTGTTAGTCCCAATCAAAGAGTTTTGACAACAAAGGTATTAATATTACCAGAAGCTAAATTAAAGACCAGTCAAGAATCTAGAATCCAGAGAAAAATTTTATCAGTAAAGGTCTTTGGGTAACTGTTGTTGCCAGATTGAACTGGTTACATGATATGTGACAGAAAGTATCATGGTGTTTTGAGCTCAGGACAAAGTTCTGGAGGTCATATCAGAAGGGGTTCAGGTTGAAAGAGGTTTCAAAGATCAGGGGAAGAGGCATAAGAAGACTAACAATTATAAGACTAGTAATTACTGTACATTTGATACCATGTGATGGTTTTCCTGCTAATGTTTGCCTACCTACTATACCCTCACTTCAGTCTGTGGTTCATCCAAATTGTTGTGGCTTTGGCCTCCTCCAGCATAACTGTCTTGGGGAAACTAAGGTGACACTGCTGCTGCTGCTGCTGCTAAGTCACTTCAGTCGTGTCCGACTCTGTTCAACCCCAGAGACAGCAGCCCACCAGGCTCCCCTGTCCCTGGGATTCTCCAGGCAAGAACACTGGAGTGGGTTGCCATTTCCTTCCCCAATGCATGAAAGTGAAAAGTGAAAGTGAAGTCACTTAGTCGGGTCCGACTCTTAGTGACCCCATGGACTGCAGCCTACCAGGCTCCTCCGTCCACGGGATTTTCCAGGCAAGAGTGCTGGAGTGGGTTGCCAGTGCTGGAGTAATGCCCAAACACCAGTGCAACAAAGACACTACATACACAGTGTGGGTGCTTAGCCACCACCTTCACCAAAAGATTGAGTCTAGCCAGCCCTGCTTTCTCTTACTGATTACTTCTGAATCGGAATTCCACACAGTAAAATCTCTGCCTAGTTGACAGAGATTAAAGTAATGCCTTGCAATACATGATGGGGCTATGGGAAAGATGGAAAAGCAGCTGATTTGTGGATGCATGAGATGATAGCCAGTTTTTAAAAAGCAGTGAGTAGCACAGCTGGAGACTGAAAGCCAAAGGAGTTCGTGATCACCTTACTGTAACTGAAATAACATTTTATTGTAAAGAAACACCACATTTAATTATTTATAACAAATATATATTAAATAAAGTGTCTTTAAATAGAGACACTCATAAACCAAGGTTATGTATTGAGCAGTTGATGAAAATGTGATGAGAGGCTTGTAAGAGCCCCAACCTGTGTTTCCTCTGGAAGCAGTGATTCCTTATTCACTAGTTCAGTATTTGTGGCAACGTTAAGGCCATAACTACTGCAGATAATGAGAATCACTGCACCTTAGGAAGAACCACTCAGAGTCAACTTCACCCTAAAGTATATTTTCCTGATGGTATGTAGTTTTCTGAAGACACATCCAAAATGCGTACTGAGTGCCTGGTGGGAGGGTCGCTGTAGAGGAAGAGAGGAAGTCCAGGAGAAAGGGCATGTGGGAGGAACAGACAAGCTCCTCCCACTCCCCAGGAAATTATGATTCAACGCAGAGGCTCCTGGAGTAGAAACCCAGTGAATGACCTGCCAAAGATCAGAGAGGTCAGTGACCATGATGTTTATTCTTGTGATTCAGTTCTGTCTTCAGCTCTGTCTTTTTTGCATTTGCCCCACAGTTACAGAAAGCTTTCCTTGTGACAACCTTTTGCAGCAACAATAAGGTATATGTTCCTCATGCCACGGTTACACTAACCATGCCAACTAGCCATCAACTGTAACTCCTAGAAAGGACTGCTACTGCTAAGTCACGTCAGTCGTGTCCGACTCTGTGCGACCCCATAGACGGCAGCCCACCAAGCTCCTCTGTCCCTGGGATTCTCCAGGCAAGAACACTGGAGTGGGTTGCCATTTCCTTCCCCAATGCATGAAAATAAAAAGTGAAAGTGAAGTCACTCAGTCGTGTCCGACTGTTAGCGACCCCATGGACTGCAGCCTACCAGGCTCCTCCGTCCATGGGATTTTCCAGGCAAGAGTACTGGAGTGGGTTGCCATTGCCTTCTCCTAAGATGACACAGTGGTAATTAAATAGCTGTGAGGAAATCAGTTCCTGCAGTCATGGGATAAAGATGCCCCAAAACACTGCTTTGGTTTCTGGAGTATGCTCAGTTCAGTTCAGTTCAAGCCCAGATGTGGAAAGAAGCAGTAGCAGAATGCTGGAAAGATCAAGCTCTTTTCACAGTGGAAGCTTCAGTGGCTGGTTAGCACAATCCAGTAAAGTGAGATGATAAGGAAGGAGCAGTCAATGCAGATAAATAAATGACTCCTTCCATGCAACCCTTTATCTGAATTTGTCACACACACACAAAAATACTAGACAGGAAATACATAACCCTAAAATAGTAGCCTGATACATTTATTAGCTATAACTGAGTTTTCTAAAGACACAGCAGAGTTAATTCAGTGTTCATGCTTAGAGGAAGACTTAAATGGCTGGCCCCTTCTACTATTTAAAATTTAGAAAACCAGAATGTTCCTGATGAGAATCAGATAGCTATATCACTTGAAGAAATATGCCTAGAAATATGACACTAAATGTCTACCTGACCCTGTTTGGGTACCATTTTGCAAATGGTGAGTCAAGTAAATATAGCTAGTCCATGTGAAGGCACTAGAGGTAAAAATTCTTGATAGTGCCCAAACATGATCAAAGACAGTGAGACCTGATGTGTAATTTGTCTGCTAGTTCAGACCTCTCTTCTAAATTAGTTTTTAAACTTGATTAAGATACCTGAAATACACGCTATGCAAAGAACTATATACACATTTATCTCTTTATCAACTATCTATGTATTTATCTATGTATGTATCTATCCATGTTATTATAGGTTAACTTAAGCACAAATACATAAAATTACAAAGTCAAATAGTATACCAGTCTAATGACATCATACTTCTGGAATTATCTACCAGTCCTTATCACTAGGAAATGTTGCCAGCCTAAACTGGTTTTCAGCTATTACTCCCTGGGAGACAACTAACAATGTTTGAAGACATTTTTTACCATTACAAGTTGGGGGTGGAGTGTCACTGACATTTAGTGTGTACAGGCCAAGGATGCTGCTAAACACTCTATAGTGCAGGTTCTTGGTTGCAAACTACAGAATCAACTCTACTTAGTTTAAACAGGAAATGAATCTTTTCAAGGCTATCAAGCAGCTCACAGTATTTCCAAGTGAGTCAGAGAGTCAGTCTTAGAGCTAAACAGCTGGCTGCTGCTGCTGCTGCTAAGTCGCATCAGTCGTGTCTGACTCTGTGCGACCCCATAGACGGCAGCCCACCAGCCTCCGCCGTCCCTGGGATTCTCCAGGCAAGAACACTGGAGCGGGTAAGAAAAGTGAAAGTGAAGTCGCTCAGTCACTCATATACTTCTGTGTGTATTTTCTGGGACTGAGAAATGGTGTTCTTTGTTTGAGTGAGTCTGTAAAGGCTATAAACTCAGAAATTTGCTCGTTCTTAGAAAATGGCCAGGCTGACGAACGAGCAAATTTCTGAGTTTATAGCCTTTACAGGCTCACTCGAACAAAGAACACCATTTCTCAGTCCCAGAAAATATACACAGAAGTATATGTCTGGTAATATTAATGTCAAGGAAACAGCAATAGTGTAACAAGCATTGATATCAGTACTTAACTTGCTGTAACTTGTAGAACTTAGTGTACATCAAAGTCAAGTTAACTAGAACAGCATTTGGAAGAAATGATCTCTTTGGGCATGGACGTTTCTTTCATATTGATGAAAATTTAGGCAGTGTTATTTCTGATCTCAAATTAGATGTGTGTCATGGCAATAGATAACCACTGAGGGGTTAGCAATGACCGTATTACGTTATATTTGTTCATGGAATAAATATTTCCTAAGTGCCTATTTTGAGAAAGGGGGAAGGTTGGGTCCTGAGCACACCAAGTAGAACACGGTCTCTGCCCACAGGAATTTACAGCTGGCAGAGAAAAGGATCACAAAGTAAAATGACCGAAAAGAAAGAAGCATTGTACCTGTGAGAAGTGAACTGTAGACGTGTTGCTCTGGAGGTTCAGAACAGGGCAATTTCTCCTCCAGAGGAGGCACTGGGATGGCTGTCAGAGGAGGGGATGTCAGAACTGTATGTGAAGAGAGGGCAAGGAAGTGGTGGAGTGGGAGAGAGGGGGCAGGGCTCAGAAGGCAGGCAACTTCTGGGGACAGTCTGTCATGGAGCAGAAAGCCACACAGCACAGGAGGAAGAGAGTGTCCAGCATTTGTTATGTTTCAGACCCTGGGTTAGGACTAGGATGCAGAGATAAGGCTCCTGTCCTCAAGCAGCTCGTGCTCTAAGTGGTGCTTCTCGAAGTGCATCCTCCGTGAGATAAGAAGCATTGTCTGCAACAAAAAGCAACATGTCGATTCCTTATTAAGTCTGGATAGGCAGCAAGTGAGCTATGTAATGAAGGAATTGACTTACATGACAAGCAGCAGGCATGCCGTACTTGGAACTGTGCTTCTCTAGAACAGCCTGCAACATGAGGCTTGTGCAAGAAGACATACGGGCAGAGAAAGGAAATGTTTAAACATCCTCTTATATAGAGCTGCGGTCTCTTACTGACATCTTTGGGGCCAGACGTGTTTTGGATTTTCCTTTGGATGCTATAGAGGCAAAATGATGCATATAGACCATGTATACATAACACAAGCCGCTAGGGCAGCACCCGCTCATCAGGCACATGAACATTCCTGTAGCAAAATCCGTGGCTGATCCTCAAACAGTATAAACAGTGACTCTAAAGTCTTTCATCAGCAGGGGTCGGGTTTTGCTGCAATTTTCCTCAGACTTCTTGGCATTTCTGCACAGTCCAAGTCTTCTGAGCAAAGTCATTGGTGAGCTATGTTCAGAGATGACTAAAACAGCAAACATGCCTTGGAAGCTGGACAGAGTGAGTGCATTTGATAAGGAGAATGTCTTCCTCCCTGAAGACATTCCAGGATTGTCAAGCTTCCTCAGAAGTGTCCCAGGGAAGTGAAGATATTGTCTTCCTCAGGGACACCCAAGAGAGGCAGATGGCATCCTTACTATACTCCCCATTCCTAGAACTTGGGCTCAGCAAAGTTAACTAACCTGGCAGTCCCACTACCAAAAAGCGGTGGAGCTGGATTGGAACGAGATTCTGCAGGGTTCGGTCAGATGTCCTGCTCTGCTCTTCTGCATTGTGCTTAGATGAGGACGTGCCAAAAGCATTGCTTGCCATGGAACCTTAGTTAAGGCGAATCTCTTAACTGCTCTGACCCTATTTCCTTATCTGTAATACATTTCCACCTCTGAAAAGTGAGAATTTGGCGGAATAATCTTGAGATGGTGCACAGTGAGATATTCTAAAAATTAAAAGGTGACATAAAATATAAGAGATTATAATTCATGTCACTGCAATCATTATGGCCCTAAAACACACAAAATGGGAATGAGTAAAGTGACTTCTCATTGACAGCGAAGGCGATGGCACCCCACTCCAGTACTCTTGCCTGGAAAATCCCATGGACGGAGGAGCCTGGTAGGCTGCAGTCCATGGGGTCGCCAGGAGTCGGACACGACTGAGTGACTTCACTTTCACTTTTCACTTTCATGCACTGGAGAAGGAAATGGCAACCCACTCCGGTGTTCTTGCCTGGAGAATCCCAGGACGGGGGAGCCTGGTGGGCTGCCATCTCTGGGGTCGCACAGAGTCGGACACGACTGAAGTGACTTAGCAGCAGCAAAGTGACTTCTGGCCTCGCCACTACCTCCCATAGTGGCCTGCAGAGGCCCAGCAATACCCAGGAGCCCTGCCTTGGTGGGGTACCGGCCTTGTCCAACAGCACCCCCAGGGCGTGGCCAAGAGACAGGGGGAAGGGAGCTTTGGCCTTGCAGAAGCAGAACTCGTCCTGCTTCCCGCTTCCTTCATTTTAAAATAGTGAAGCCCTCCCTGAGGGTGAAAGGGAGTGCTGTGGAGCTGCTGTGCTTTGATTTTACCCAGAAATTAACAAGGAGAAGAGCAGTTCCAGAGCCTCTCTGGGTTGGAATGAGGACTGCACATTTAATTCCCCTGACTTAGCTAAACAATCCCCGTGGCCAACCTCATGGAATTTAGAAAGAGTAAATATTTTTTGGAGGTCAAGCAAACGATTTTGTTTTCTAAATACATGCTGACATGGGGTCTGGGGAAGAGAAATACAGGTTCAGATTAGATCTAAGGAACAGAAACTCACATTTAAGCCCCAGCCATGCATCAGACACAGACAGAGCTGGGTATGCACTCTGTTCTCTCCTTACTTCTCTCTGCAGCCCAGGAAGGAATGATCATCACCGTCATTTATTACAGATGAGAGAGGAAAAGCTCATAGAGGTTAACAGATCTATCACAGACATGTGGATGGCAAGTAACAGACCTGGGGTCTAAACCCATCTTGCCCATCTCCAATACCCATGCTGTTTCCTGGTCACTCTGCTTAGCTGACTTTTTAACATCACTGATGACCAAAAGAATAAACACACTGTCATGCCGGTGTTTCTTCATCTTTTTGGACACAGCTTCTTTTCCTTTGGCTGATTAGAAAATTAGCTCCTTAAGATAATAAAATGGTGCTATTGACTTTCCCATCTCCCCCTCAGATACTAATGAGCAATGCCTTTAGAAGCTGACATAGATGTCCCTGCTTTGCTAGCTTTATTCACTACTCAGTTGCTGTATTCAGTCTGCACCTACAGTGCTGCTGAAAAGTGGAGGATGGACTGAATTGAAAGTGAAAGTGTTAGTCACTCAGTCATGTCCGACTCTGTGACCCTGTGGACTGTAGCCTGCTAGGCTCCTCTGTACATGGAATTTTTCAGGCAAATATAATGGAGTGGGTGGCCATTCCCTTCTCTAGGGGATCTTCCCGACTCAGGGATCTAACCCAGGTCTCCTACATTGCAGGCATAATTTTTACCATCTGAGCAACCAGGGAAGCCCAGAGCAGATCAGTCAGTTACCAGAAGTGGCACCCTTGAGCCAGGGTCCAGCCTTGGTGACAAGTCAGAGCCCCCAGGAGGAAGCTGGGCTCCTTCAGGGACAGTGGTGGCTCACTGGCCTCCAGTCCCATAACTCAGAAAGTGACAGGCTTCCTCCTATTCATGGCCACATATACCTCTGTTCACTGACTGTCCCCCGCCCCAGATTTTTGTTGCTGGGACTTGTGTTGTAACCTGGCATTAAAGGTACAGAGTCTAGTTTAGGCTTGAAATTGAAAGGGAGATTTGAAAAAGGTCTGAAAAAAATATTAAATATTATCAAAGCATTCAAAAACTGAAAAAGAGAGAAAGAGGTTGGGTGGAGCAGAGAAAGACAGAGAGAGAAAAGGAGAGAGAATGGTCCCTGTCTAGAGAAAGGGGATGCTGTTGAAACACAAACAACTCTTTATTTTTGGATGTATTTTTGTTGCAGAAAGTCCAAGAAGATATAAGCTTTTTATATCATTGGACATTTACTGTACAGTGGGCACTGGTTTGGCACTCTACCTACATTATCTGGAATGAGGTCTCCTTATAGTAAACCCAAACTGCACACCCGTTGATGCCTTTTGAGAGAAAAGAAAGGAATGCAAATGAGGAGGAAGAGTAGGGAAGGGAGGGAGAAAAAGAACGGGCTAGGCAGGTAGCTATGAGCATGCATGTTCTAGTACTGTGTTATGCAGGGAACTGACATCATAGCATTTGGCCTCACATCCACTCTGCAAACTGAAAAGTAGGCATGAATCTTCCCCTTTAAGAGACGGGGAAACTACACTTCAGATAGAGTCACGTGGTTAACAAATAGCTCTCAAACTAAGATTCCAGGGCTGAATGGGCACTAAAGAATTCTGATAGGGCAACCAAGGGAATTACATTCCTTTCCTTATAAAATAACCATGACACTACGGCAAAACCTGAAGTCTTATTAAATAATTAAGATTGTTGTCATTCAGTCACTCAGTCGTGTCCAACTCTTTGCTACCTCGTGGACTGCAGCACACCAGTCTTCCCTGTCCTTCACCATCTCCCAGACCATACTCAAACTCATGCCCATTGAGTTGGTGATGCCATTCAACCATCTTATCCTCTGTTGTCCCCTTCTTCTTCTGCCTTCAATCTTTCCCAGCATCAGGGTCTGTTCCAGTAAGTAGGCTCTTTGCATCAGGTGGTTAAAGTATTGGAGCTTCAGCTTCAGTATCAGCCCTTCCAATGAATATTCAGGATTGATCTCCCTTAGGATTAACTGGTTTGATCTCCTTGCAGTCTAAGGGACTCTAAAGAGTCTTCTCCAAGACCACACTTCAAAAGCATCAGTTCTTCGGTGCTCAGCCTTCTTTTTGGTCCAACTCTCACATCCTTACATGGCTACTGGAAAAACCATAGCTTTGGCTATATGGACCTTTGTTGTCAAAGTAATGTCTCTGCTTTTTAATATGCTGTCTATGTTTGTCATAGCTTTTCTTCTAAGGAGCAAGTGTCTTTTAATTTCACAGCTGCAATTATTCTCTGCAGTGATTTTTGGAGCCCAAGAAAATAAAGTTGGTCACTGTTTCTATTGTTTCCCCATCTATTTGCCATGAAGTGATGGGACCAGATGCCGTGATCTTAGTTTTTTGAATGTTGAGTTTTAAACCAGCTTTTTCATTCTCCTCTTTCACTTTTATCAAGAGGCTCTTTAGTTCCTCTTTGCTTTCTGCATTAAGGTGATGTCATCTGCATATCTGAGGTTATTGGTATTTATCTTGATTCCAGCTCGTGTTTCATCCAGCCTGGCACTTTCTGGTGTTCTGCTTGTAAGTTAAATAAGC
Source organism: Bison bison bison (assembly GCF_000754665.1). Classification (NCBI taxonomy): domain Eukaryota; kingdom Metazoa; phylum Chordata; class Mammalia; order Artiodactyla; family Bovidae; genus Bison; species Bison bison. The sequence goes on from NW_011495076.1 coordinate 2,145,799, forward strand.
AGGGTGACAATATACAGCCCTGATGTACTCCTTTCCCAGTTTTGAACCAGTCCATTGTTCCATGTCCAGTTCTAACTGTTGCTTCTTGACCTGCATCAGGTTTCTCAGGAGGCAGGTCAGGTGGTCTGGTAGATCATTAGGATGCTTGCCTTCATTATGAACTCTATATTCATATTCAGTATAGGCAGTTCTATGTTTTGATTCCAGTGTACATGGGACAATTACAACCAAGACTGTAGTACCAGTTCTAGTCACCTCATACCTATTAATTTGCATGTTTTATTAAAGTATAAGGAACTCAAGTCATGTGCTATCAATGGGAGCTGGCAACTGATCCTCAGGGCCAAGGGGACCTTGAACAGGGTTATATAGTTTGGAGGATGAATATCAAAATGCTTCCTGGAGGAGGTGCTGAAACCAAAACTAAGTCTACCCTCTTGGTCAGAAAACCTTAAGAACCAAGATCTAGAACCAAAGGAACCCCGAGAACTAAGCTGTCTGGAAGTATTCTCTGATTAATAGACGAAGGACAAATTTGCATCCTTGTGACCTTTATTTTACCTGTTCCAAGTACACATGGGATGAGTAGACCATCCCTGACACATTTTAGCCTGTTGAAGATCATGTTTTCATCATACATTACTAATTTACTCTTTTGGCTTCTATCCAGCTCTCAGTGCTATGCCTGGCATATGGTAAGCTCTCAATAAACACTATATGAATAAACAATTTTTTAGTGTGCCCAGGGATTGATGTTTCTAAATTTACAAACCCTGTCCCCCACCTGAGAGGAGGCCACCTGAGTGGGCAGCTGGCATTTCAAGATGACACCTCTGTCTCTGTTAATCAACAAGACCCCCAGTTTGAAAAACATAAACTTCCCTAACCAGGAAGTCATTTCTGCATCAGCACAGGATAGCTGGGCTCTCCTTTTAGAGAAAGTAGAAATCTGAACAAATGACTCCCAAGACTTCATCCTTTATTTTCAGGGAGAAAAATCTCTTTCACAAAAGTAAAAGCATGTGGCCAAGCTGTAACCTCACTGAGGTCATCAATGAGACAGCTCACCCCAGAACTCTGTCTGCAGTTCTGAGCTCAGGGTGTGGAGAGGCACTCATGGAATTCAGCCCAGATATGCATTTCCTTTTATACTGATTCCCTCTAACTGCTGTAAACTGGGTTCCCAAGTTTTTATGCACCAATCTTTCAAAGCAGATTCCCTCAAAAATTTCTAGTGAAAAAAAAAAAGAAAGAAAATTCTAGTGGTCAAAACAAAGAGCTAGAAACCTGAGAAGAAAAGAGAAAATCCTACATGAGTAAATCAGAAACATAGTCAGAAACCAAAACCATCCAGAAACTGCAAATATGAAAAAATTTTCCTATATATTTTTAAAACTACTCTTTGCCTATTTATTTAGATTTACCTTCTTCCATCAGACAAACTTAAGTCACATACACATACATATTTGCTTCATGAAAAGAATAATGAGGTAGAAATATGTATTGTGTTTAAGGACAAGACTGCCTGGGTTCATATTCTGATCAGCGCTTTAATCAGCTGTGTGACCTTGGGTTGATGCCTCTGGCCTCAGTTTCCTCACTTATAAAATAGGGATGGTAAGATAGCTACCTTGTAAGAATGTTGCATGGACTGATCTCCATTTGAGGCCCAAGGGAAAATATATTTACATCTATTGACTACCTATTAAGTACCAAAATTGTAGTAGGTCCTTTTTCATACTTAAATTTAATATCTCACAATAGCTTATAAAGGAGATATTATTATTCATATTTCATAGATAAAACACTAGAAGCTCAGAGAGGTTGAGTAATCTGACCAAAACAATGTAGATATTAAGGGCAAGGCAAATATTTGAATCCAGGTCTTCCTGACAGCAAAACTTCAAAGTTGTAGACAAGGTAGCTCCCTAGGTCCCCAGCCATCATGTAGCAGTTCCTTGTTCTCATAGTTATAGGTGATCAGCCTTCCCCAAATGCTCAACAACCCCCTCCTATGAACTCTCACAATGCAGGGACTTCTATACATGGAGAGAGAACATTTAAATCTAATGGCTGAGTCTGAGTTCTCTTCACTTAAGATATTAAGAAATATACCACATTGGTAAAAGCAGACTTTATACAATGCCAGAAGAGCACAAATATCACTGAAAATAACTTCCTTTCACAATGCTTAGGGTTTGCTTATATGACTCAGCCTGCATTCCAAAAGCTTTGGTTTGTTGCACTGAAATAATTCATGGGCTAATACAGTGCAAGATCATGTAACAGTACTCAAATGTACTCAGTAAATGATACATTTTACTATTGATTCACTTTATCTTCAAAACAACATTATGAGATATTTGTTATCTCCATTTTATAGATGAAGAAACCAAAGCTTGGACAATAAAGCAACTAAATAGCTATATTGATTGCTGCATAAGAAATTTCCCCCAAAACTTAGTAGCTTAACATAGCAATAAACATTAATTTATCTTCCACAGTCTTTGTAGGTCAGGAGTTGGGAAATGGCTTGGATAGGGGTACTTCTAGATTAGGATTTCTCATAAATTTTCAGTCAAGCTGTTGGCTAGGACTGACTGACAGAACTGGAGAATTTGTTTCCAAGGGGGCTCACACACTGGTGCTGGTTGTTGGTGGAAAGCCTTAGTTCCTCCCAATGTGAGGCTCTTCATGGGCTGATTGAGTGCCTTCATTGACATGGCGATTGGCTTCCCTCAGAGTGAGCTATATCAATAACCTCAGATATGCAGATAACACCACATTTATGGCAGAAAGCGAAGAAGAACTAACTAAAGAGCCTCTTGATGAAAGTGAAAGAGGAGAGTGAAAAAGTTGGTTTAAAACTCAACATCCAGAAAACTAAGATCATGGCATCTGGTCCCATCACTTCATGGCAAATAGATGGGGAAGCAATGGAAACACTGACAGACTTTATTTTTGGGGGCTCCAAAATCACTGCAGGTGGTGACTGCAGCCATGAAATTAAAAGATGCTTGATCCTTGGAAGAAAAGTCATAACCAACCTAGACAGCATATTAAAAAGCAGAGATATTACTTTGCCAACAAAGGCCCATCTAGTCAAAGCTATGGTTTTTCCAGTAGTCATGTGTAGATATGAGAGTTGGACTATAAAGAAAGCTGAGTGCCAAAGAATTGATGCTTTTGAACTGTGGTGTTGGAGACGACTCTTGAGTCCCTTGGACAGCAAGGAGATCCAACCAGTCCATCCTAAAGGAAATCCGTCCTGAGTATTCATTGCAAGGACTGGTGCCGAAGCTAAAACTCTGAATCTTTGGCCACCTGATGTGAAGAACTGACTCACAGGAAAAGACCCTGATTCTGGGAAAGATTGAAGGCAGGAGAAGGGACCAACAGAGGATGAGACGGTTGGATGGCATCACCGACTCAACGGACATGAGTTTGAGTAAACTCTGGGAGTTGGTGATGGACAGGGAAGCCTGGCGTTTTGTAGTCCATGGGGTCGCAAAGAGTCGGACACAACTGAACGACTGAACTGAACTGAACTGAGAGTGAGCTATCCAGAATATAGAGGGCAAAATGGAAGCTGTCCATTTGGTTACTCACAGCATCACTTCAACCACATTCTGTTTGTTAGTGGCAAATCTCTGAGTTCAACCCACATTCATCGGAGGGAGAAAGAAACTCCATTTTTTTTTAAAGGAAGTATGTCAAAGAATCTATGATATATTCTAAAGTCATAGCAGAGGCAGAACAGGAATTCTCATTTATCTCCTTCTGATTTTACAACTCCACCTCTTCTAATAGCCAAGGTAAAAAGACACCATGAATGTTTCCACGGCTTACCTCCTCATCCATGATAGACATCATAAGCAATCCCAGTAACTCATACTGCTGAAGCTCAGCTTGGCCTAAGTATCTCTCTCACACCATGTGCCAGGAAATCACCACTAATCATTTCAGAGTAAGCACACAAGTAGATATGAACTCCATTCCTGTCCCTCCCTGTCCTACCATACTTACAAAGGAAAATCTCACAGGTGTTGCAGGTTTGGGCTATCTTAGAGTCCCTAATCTTGAGGATCACCTCTTGGACTCTCTCTGAAACAAGATTTTTAATAATGAACCCCTCTCACAAAAGTGCTCTAGGGAGGAAAATGCTTTAGGAATCCTCATTTATTCTAAGCTTTAGAAAATCCTCCAAATTCCAGAACTTTACTGAAACTGTGCAGACACACCCCAGTAATGCATTTATTCTGTAATGGCAGGAGGAGAGGATTATATTCAATATCTACAGTGTTCTTTACTTAATACAGGTGCTCTCATCCACGGGTGCACATTGTAATCACCAGAGCCAGGACCTGGCCCCAATCTCAAGAGATTCTGATGTGATTGATCTGAGGTGCAGCCTGAGATGTGGGGACCTTTCAGAACACCCCATGTGACTCTAGTGTTCAGCCAGTTCTGAGAATAGCTGATTTAACACTTCATTCTCATTGCCAAATAAGTGTTCCCACTGTGTATGCATTAAGGCATGCCACTTGGTAATGACTAAATGAACATATTAAAAGAATTTGGAGTGATTGGCCCCAGGCAATATTCAAAATTTACCACTATTTTTCAAAATATCAATCTCAGTTTTCGAGTTTAGATTGTCTTCCTTCTGTACTTTTTCCTATCTATATTAAATGGATAAACCCACCTGATTCTATAAAAAAAATCCAATTATTTTGCACTTTTATGTGACTTTAACATTTTTATAAGCATCTCCCAGACCCCCTTTTTCTCACCCAGTGCTCACTTCCAATCCATAATTCTTCCCAATGTATCAAAAATATGAGATCACCTTAGAGCAAATGTAAAATTCTGTTGATATGGGATTTTATGATTTGTTGTTGTTCAGTCACTCAGTCATGTCTGACTCTGCAACCCCTTGGACTGCAGCATGCCAGGCTTCTCTGTCCTTCACTATCTCCCCAAGTTTGCTCAATCTCATGTCCATTGAGTCGATGATGCCATCCAACCATCTCATCCTCTGTCATCCCTTTCTCCTGCCCTCAGTCTCTCCCAGCATCAGAGATTTCATGATAGTTTTAGTAAATACTTTTTTCTCTTCCTCACACAGTCAACTCCTACTTTCCTAGATTAACAAAGAGGGAGATTAGCCAGATAATCTAAAAATATAATTTTTCTCTCAAATATAACATCTATCCTAAAAAAGATATATTTTTAACTGAGACATTTTCATTTGTATACCTTAGCCAAGACACGGACAAATGATCACCATAAGATGCTGAAAGATTATGGGAATGGGGGCATGCCAGCAATCCCCTGAACACAGTTTCTACACTTTATTTCACATTAAAATCCCACACCAGGCTACATCCTATAGAGTTAAATTAGAATCACTGAGGGTAGAAGTCAGGCATTTGTACAGTTTGTAAAAATTTCCCAGGTGATTCTAATGTGCAACAAAGTTTGGGAACTACTGTCTTAACAGTTTACTGCTTAATCTTTATGGGTCTGTGAGCAAAATAAATGTTCTACATCTTTAAGCTACTTTCAGGGAAAAAACAGCTACTCAGATGGGAGATATTTGTGTACCAGAGTCTATTTACTGAGCTAAAAACTGTGTAACGCAGTGAAGAACTTGAAAAATCCAAATGTCTCTTCATTTAGTAAGATCTAAAATTCAAGCAGAACATATTATTTCAATAAAGTATTACCTATTGGATTCGGAGGCTAATTAAAAGTGCAGTTTATCAGTGTGTTCCTTTTTCTACCGTAACTGTAACTGACTATCTAAATACGGCAAAACATTCACAACTAAAGGCCAAATTAAAATTGATACCAAGAACTGGGTTTTTAATCATAGAAATAAATTGTATTTATATTGTACAAGATAGCCATTTATTAGCTTAACACAAAATTACATGTATACCACTTTTTCCTTTATTAATCTTATACTATCCTTGTGATATCATTTATTAGCTGGTTTAGATCATTAATTTTTTTCCAGTTTTTTAAAAAATAATTGACATACATCTCTGTATATGTTGAAGGTATACAGCATGGTGGTTTGATTTACAAACATTGTGACATGATTACCAAAATAGGCTCAGCTCATTAATTCTTATATAGTGTCTTTATTTTTCAATGTCTTAATAGGGATTTTAAGATCCCTTAGGAGAAGGGATCATGTACATCAAGTAATATTTATTGAGCATGTACTATGCAGCCATAAAATTAAAAGATGCTTACTCCTTGGAAGGAAAGTTATGACCAACCTAGATAGCATATTCAAAAGCAGAGACATTACTTTGCCAACAAAGGTTCGTCTAGTCAGGGCTGTGGTTTTTCCTGTGGTCATGTATGGATGTGAGAGTTGGACTGTGAAGAAGGCTGAGCGCTGAAGAATTGATGCTTTTGAACTGTGGTGTTGGAGAAGACTCTTGAGAGTCCCTTGGACTACAAGGAGATCCAACCAGTCCATTCTGAAGGAGATCAGCCCTGGGATTTCTTTGGAAGGAATGATGCTAATACTGAAACTCCAGTACTTTGGCCACCTGATGCGAAGAGTTGATTCATTGGAAAAGACTCTGATGCTGGGAGGGATTGGGGGCAAGAGGAGAAGGGGACGACAGAGGATGAGATGGCTGGATGGCATTGCTGACTCGATGGACATGAGTCTGAGTGAACTCCGAGGAGTTGGTGATGGACAGGGAGGCCTGGCGTGCTGCGATTCATGGAGTCTCGAGGAGTCGGACACGACTGAGCGACTGATCTGATCTGATCTGATCTGATCTGATGTGGTGAAAGCTATGTTAGCCCATCAACAGGTTTTTTGTCCCCTATAGCTATGTTTTTGTGTTCCCTATAGCTACGACTCCAGAGATCAAATTGCCAACATCCACTGGATCATGGAAAAAGCAAGAGAGTTCCAGAAAAACATCTATTTCTGCTTTATTGACTATGCCAAAGCCTTTGACTGTGTGGATCACAATAAACTGTGGAAAATTCTGAAAGAGATGGAAATACCAGACCACCTGACCTGCTCTTGACAAACCTATATGCAGGTCAGGAAGCAACAGTTAGAACTAGACATGGAACAATAGACTGGTTCCCAATAGGAAAAGGAGTACATCAAGGCTGTATATTGTCACCCTGCTTATTTAACTTATATGCAGAGTACATCATGAGCAACGCTGGGCTGGAAGAAGCACAAGCTGGAATCAAGATTTCCAGGAGAAATATCAATAACCTCAGATATGCAGATGACACCACCCTTATGGCAGAAAGTGAAGAGAAACTAAAAAGCCTCTTGATGAAAGTGAAAGAGGAGAGTGAAAAAGTTGGCTTCAAGCTCAACATTCAGAAAACGAAGATCATGACATCCAGTCCCACCACTTCATGGGAAACAGTGTCCGACTTTATTTTTCTGGGCTCCAAAATCACGACAGATGGTGACAGCAGCCATGAAATTAAAAGACGCTTACTACTTGGAAGGAAAGTTATGACCAACCTAGATAGCATATTCAAAAGCAGAGACATTACTTTGCCAACAAAGGTTCGTCTAGTCAGGGCTATGGTTTTTCCTGTGGTCATGTATGGATGTGAGAGCTGGACTGTGAAGAAGGCTGAGTGCCAAAGAATTGATGCTTTTGAACTGTGGTGTTGGAGAAGACTCTTGAGAGTCCCTTGGACTGCAAGG
>NW_011495076.1:2153612-2158343 GCF_000754665.1 Bison bison bison
TGAGTGAACTCCGGGAGTTGGTGATGGACAGAGAGGCCTGGCGTGCTGCGGTTCATGGGGTCACAAAGAGTCGGACACGACTGAGCGACTGATCTGGTCTGATCTGATCTGACAGCTATGACAGAGGATGAGATGGTTGGATGGCATCACTGACTCAGTGGACTTGAGTTTGGGTAAACTCCGGGAGTTGGTGATGGACAGGGAGGCCTGGCGTGCTGCGGTTCATGGGGTCGCAAAGAGCCGGACACGACTGAGCGACTGAACTGAACTGACTGATAGCTATGTTATTTAATTTGAAGTTTACAGTCAATAGTAAAACCAACTTGATGGCCTGGCCACCTTTTTATTAATGGCAGTATAAAATAGAAGCAAATAAAAAGAAATAGCAAATGGCAGCATATTAAGGATATACTCACATATTAAGGATAAGTTTACAGTAAATGAAACCTTCAGTTGTGTGTGTATGTGTTGAGTCTCAATGCAGAATATTTTTCTCCATTAGAGAGATTTGAAATATATTGGGATAGAACAGTGTTTTGTGCATCATAGTGTTCTGTAAATAGTTCTTGATTAAGTAAATGAAGTCAAAAGTTCTAGAAATGGGGTTTTGGTTTGTTTTTGTTTTGTTCTCAGCTGTTAGAAGTTTCTCTGGCTGAAAACAGAAATCACCTTGTAACTTTGGTATTCTTTTGGCTCTGAGCACTGAAGGGGCCTCTTTTTCATATGTAAGTATAAGGGGCTGAGGCCCCTGCGGGTAGAGGAGCAGGCAGGACGTCTGTGGCTTGGACGGCTCATTCCCTTAAGCCCTTTTTAGGTATGCAGAGATGGTTTCTGGGCCATGGACTTCTTTGTCTAGTGTCAAGAAGACTCCTGAGAAAATAAGAAATGAACACCTGACTCTGTCCATTTAGAGCTTCAAAAGACATGGAATGGTCCCAGCTAAGGTCTATGGCTAGCCAAGGAGAGCTCTCCATGAGGCAAGAGGCGTCTGGACTGGTTGGAGCCCACAGGATGGAGGTGACCCCAGTACAGCCAAATGGAGGAGATTTTGACATGAAGAAAGTGTGCTTTCTGCAAAGAGAAACTGATGGAGCCTTAGAAAAACAAGCAGAAAAATAATGAAGATGTTAATATCCCAAACTGATCTTTTAAAACGCATACTAGTGATTTGCAGGGTAAAACTCTGGCACTTTTAACTCAGTAATAGCCACGAATCATCTTCCACACTCTGCATTCCTGATGATTGTGATTAATGAGGTCATTTATTCTTGTTGTTATCCATATGACAGAAATAACATATACAGCCCATTTATACTCTGAATTCCTTCAATGGCTTCACTTCACTGAGATGAGAGGAATGTGGCCATATTCAGAGATGGCCAAGAATTCTACATAGTGGTTAGGTCAGATGGACCTCAGTATTTCACTGCAATGTATATAAGTTTGAAAGCTGGAAAGACACATATAAATTGATTCACTTAGTAGATATCTGGGTGCTTACCATATGCTAAGCACAAGAAAATAAAATACAATTTTTTATACCATGAAATTATAATAAAGTTCTACTCATATTGAAAGTGAAAGTTGCTCAGTCATGTCCAACTCTGTGTGACCCCATAAACTGTAGCCTGCAAGGCTCCTCTGTCCATTCAATTCTCCAGGCCAGAATACTGGAGTGGGTAGCCGTTCCCTTCTCCAGGGGATCTCTCCAACCCAGGGATCGAACCTAGGTCTCCCACATTGTAGGCGGATTCTTTACCCTGTGAGCCACCAGAGAAGCCCAAGAAAACTGGAGTGGGTAGCCGTTCCCTTCTCCAGTGGATCGTCCCTGCCCAGGAATTGAACCAGGGTCTCCTGCATTGCAGGCAGACTCTCGACCCACATTAGTGGTACAACTAAGGAGGCCGCTGATTGCCATATGGCTTCAAAGTGGTGAAATTCAGGGCAGACATTAAGACAGCATGAGCAAATTTTAAAATGGTACTTGAAAACACAAAATATCACAAAATGAGAAAAATCTCTAAAGACAGGCTTAAGAACAAGCCACCAACATACTTGACTCACATCAAGACAACAGACCTCAGACAGAGGTTATCTGAGCAACCACTTACATTAGGGCTTTGATGGATAAACTTTATAGAAATGGGGAATCATGTATCTCTTATGTTTCATTCACAAAATATTTAGGGGTGGAAGGTAATATCTGACATCTTTACTTCTGAACTGGGTCATTACAACATCTCCACATAATTTACTTTCCAAATCAGTGTTTACATATGTTTTAATAAGACAACCTGCGTTCTTCATAGTTTAAACTGCAGTGTGGATGTTCAGTGGCCTTCCTTTAAGCAAGAGGCAATAATCTAACAAAAGGCTTTTCTCACTGCAAAAGGAAGAAAAGTGTCTTTGTGGAATGTTTTTCTCATTCATTATCCTCCCCCTCTGCAAACTACCATTTGCCAGGCCTGTAGACATTCTGTGATAAGCAGGAGTGCTGTCATTAGAAATAGGCTCCACAGGACTGAAAAATAGCTTTCTTGTGGAGGAATAACTTCTTGCTTTTACAGATCTGAAGAAGGGTTAGGAGAAAGATTTGATGAACACATTTTAGGCTAAATTCCCCTTGGAAAAACCAACTTTGGCTTAGATCTTTGTTCCTCAAAAGATGGAGGGTTTTATTCTTGTACAATATAAATTATGGTCTTTCATCTTCTCCAGGGATACCACGTACACATTGAACTATTTTATTTTTATTTGTTCATATATCTTAAGGCTTCAGTTTCTTTGAGAGTTTTTATTTCTCATGGCTATTATCTTTCTGTTCTGGTTATAATAATTAGGGATACTTTCAATATTTTGTGATTTCAGTTTGACTTGAGATCCATGTAAACTATACTCAAAGTTCTTCACGTCATTTCAGGGTACGTGGGAACAGGCCTAGGGCTGGAAACCGGGTGACCTGCGTTCTAGTTCAGCTCTGTCTCTAGCTGTCTGTGTGATCCTGAGCAAGTCACTTCGCCTCTCTGGGCCTGAGCTGTCTCATCTACAAAACAAAAAACTTAGAGGAGATGTTTTCTCCTCCTTTGAGGTTTAGTTAAACCTCCTTTAAACTAATCTTAGGGCCACAATTGTATGATTTTGGTTTTTAAGTGTCTCCCCTGCAAGACCTTTGTGCTAAATGTTGTACATTAGCTATTCACAAAGTATTCATAGCCCCCTTCTTGCATGCTTTCCTCAGTCATGGGCTAGAAATCTAATATTCTTGATATTCAGACTCCTTCATACTTAAATGGGATAGTCATGTAGGCAGGTTCTGGTCTATGATGTCAGTCAAAGTCTCTAGAGGGAAGTTCCAGAAAAGCTTTTTTAAAAGAATACATTTAGCTTTAATGTCCCCTCCCCTTTTCACTCCCACTTCTATCTTCCTGCTTGTGATGTGGACAAGAACCTGTAACTGCAGCCCGTGACCGTGAGGCACAAATACAAGGACAAAGGCTATACACTAGTGCTGCTGCTGCTGCTGCTAAGTCACTTCAGTCGTGTCCGACTCTGTGCAACCCCATAGACGGCGGCCCACCAGGCTCCCCCGTCCCTGGGATTCTCCAGGCAAGAACACTGGAGTGGGTTGCCATTTCCTTCTCCAATGCATGAAAGTGAAAAAGTGAAAGTGAAGTCGCTCAGTTGTGTCCGACTCTTCGAGACCCCATGGACTGCAGCCTACCAGGCTCCTCCATCCATGGGATTTTCCAGGCAAGAGCACTGGAGTGGGGTGCCGTCGCCTTCTCCGACACTAGTGCTAGTGCAGGAAAAAGATGAGAAGAGCCGGGTTTACAAATGCATCCCTGAACTATCACACCCAGACCTAACTCACCTGTGTTACCCTCCTTGTTGCTTCAAACAAATAAATCCTCTCCTATTTAGAGTACTGTTAACTGGGCTTTCTATAAGCTGTAAATGAATGCAGTCATAATAAACCTTAAAACTAATCAGTTCCAAAGAGTAGGGATTTTAGAAAATCCCTGGTGGCTCAAAGGTTAAAGTGTCTGCCTAGAATGCAAGAGACCCAGGTTCGATCCCTGGGTTGGGAAGATCCCCTGGAGAAGGAAATGGCAACCCACTCCAGTACTCTTGCCTGGAGAATCCCATGAAGGGAGGAGCCTGGTAGGCTACAGTCCATGGGGTCGCAAAGAGTCGGACACGACTGAGCGACTTCACTTTCACTTTCTTTCAGTAACTTTAGAATTAATCCTCCTTCTTAGAATCAGTTTCCACTTTGTAATGACTTTTCATTGCCTTTGTTTAGCACTTCTGTAACTCTTCCTCACCATCTGGACCCTCTGCTGCTGCGGCTGCTAAGTTGCTGCAATCGTGTCCGACTCTGTGCGACCCCATAGACCCATCCCCTTCTCCCTCTGTGTTATGCTCCCTGCCTCTTCCCAATAGAGCAGATCACAGCCTCCTCTGTGCCACCACCATCCCTGGCACTCTCCTCTATTTTTGCCCCTATCTCACTTTTCTGGAACTTATTTAGTCTAGCTTTCTTTCTTATTAAAACCAAAAGTTTCCAGAGGGTAGTCAGACTGTCTTCAGTTCAGTTCAGTCATTCAGTCGTGTCTGACTCTTTGTGACCCCATGAACCGCAGCACGCCAGGCCTCCCTGTCCATCACCAACTCCCGGAGTTTACCCAAACTCATGTCCATTGAGTCAGTGATGCCATCCAACCATCTAAT
>NW_011495076.1:2158443-2181083 GCF_000754665.1 Bison bison bison
TAATCCTGCCGTCCCCTTTTCCTCCTGCCCTCAATCTTTCCCAGCATCAGGGTCTTTTCAAATGAGTCAGCTCTTCACATCAGGTGGCCAAAGTATTGGAGTTTCAACTTCAACATCAGTCCTTCCAATGAACACCCAGGACTGATCTCCTTTACAATGAACTGGTTGGATCTCCTTGCAGTCCAAGGGACTCTCAAGAGTCTTCTCCAACTCCACAGTTCAAAAGCATCAATTCTTCAGCACTCAGCTTTCTTTATAGTCCAACTCTCACATCCATACATGACCACTGGAAAACCCATAGCCTTGACTAGATGGACCTCTGTTGACAAAGTAATGTCTCTGCTTTTTAATATGCTGTCTAGGTTGGTCATAACTTTCCTTCTAAGGAGTAAGCACCTTTTAATTTCATGGCTGCAATCACCATCTGCAGTGATTTTGGAACCCAAAAAATAAAGTCAGCCACTGTTTCCACTGTTTCCCCATCTACTTGCCATTAAGTGATGGGACCAGATGCCATGATCTTAGTTTTCTGGATGTTGAGCTTTAAGCCAACTTTTTCGCTCTCCTCTTTCACTTTCATCAAGAGGCTCTTTAGTTCTTCACTTTCTGCCATAAGGGTGGTGTTGCCTGCATATCTGAGGTTATTGATATTTCTCCCGGAAATCTTGATTCCAGTTTGTGCTTCCTCTAGCCCAGCGTTTCTCATGATGTACTCTGCATAGAAGTTAAATAAGCAGGGTGACAATATACAGCCTTGACGTACTCTTTTTCCTATTTGGAACCAGTCTGTTGTTCCATGTCTAGTTCTAACTGTTGCTTCCTGACCTGAATACCTTACACAGCCCTATTTATCCCAAGTATGGCTTTGAACCTGGTACATAATAGATGTTCAATAAATGGTAGTTTGGTTTATTTCATTTTGACTGAGTGCATTAATTTATTAATCTTATAATCACTTGACAAACTCACTGCTTATGCAGAAGTAGCTGAGGATCACTGGATTTCATGCCGATTGTTCTATATGGGGACTGTATAATTCTTGATAATTCTAACTGGACTGCATAATTGACACTGTCATTTACCTCTAAACACATTATACACTGAACTTTCTTTTTTTTTTTTTAATTTTATTTTATTTTTAAACTTTACAATATTGTATTAGTTTTGCCAAATATCGAAATGAATCCGCCACAGGTATACCCGAGTTCCCCATCCTGAACCCTCCTCCCTCCTCCCTCCCCGACCCTCCCTCTGGGTCGTCCCAGTGCACCAGCCCCGAGCATCCAGTACCGTGCATCGAACCTGGACTGGCGACTCGTTTCGTACATGATATTATACATGTTTCAATGCTATTCTCCCAAATCTCCCCACCCTCTCCCTCTCCCACAGAGTCCACAAGACTGATCTATACATCTACACTGAACTTTCAAAAGGAGTTTATTTGAAACAGCAAATCTGTGTCTAACTCAGCCAGCTCTCCCACCTTTTCTGATGCAGCAATAGAATTGACCATGAATTTATTAATTTAAGGGAAACAAAATATGTTATTAAAGTCCTAAAACTCATGGAAATGAAAAACAGGGAGCTTTTCACAAACAGTGCTTAGTAAACATTTATTATGCCTGGGAAACACTCATTGTGCCTTTCCTGGGACAGTGCTTTTACAAATGGAAGACATGACAAGATATCAATTCATTCGATCTATTGATTTCCTTGGCATAGTACAGAAAGAAGACATTCAGAACTGTAGATTGTGTGTGTGTGTTTAGGTCAAGAACTGTCCTAAAAAGGTCAAAAAAGGAACTGGGATATAATAGGATTGTGTGAGATTACATTAAAGCCTACAGTTACTCAGTTTATTACAGTTTGCTATGAACCACTAAAATGTCTATCTGTCTAGGCAAATTGAAGCTGATTCAGTTATGCTTAAGAATGCTCAAATAATTAATATTTTAGTGGCCCTCATTCACTGAAGCTATGGCTAAAACATGTCTTCTCAAGGGAAGTGAGTTTCCTAGTGAAAAGCAACACAGTTGAGAAGAGTCTTCTGAGACTTTAGTAATTCACATACCAAATTCACAATTTGGGCTACAGTTTTACCTGTATTATCATAAAATTAATGAACCGATTGTTTTTCTTTGGGAAATTTAATCATTTTCCTTTTCTACATAAGTAAATTTATTCTAAAAAGAATTGAAAATCTCTATTATACCACAAATTTAAATAAATAAATAAATGACAGATGATGGAAAGCTTGCCCGGCTTTGAACTCTATATTTGTGTATATTAGGGATACTATTCTCTGCTAGGCTGTAAGTCAGAGGCCTGTTCTTTCTTTTTTAAAGTGAGATAAGAAAATGTTATGGGCTTCCCCAGTGGCTTAGTAGTAAAGAAGCCCCCTGACAATGCAGGTGATGCAGGAGACACGGGCTCAATCCCTGGGTCAGGAAAATCCTCTGGAGAAAGGGATCTGCAGTATTCTTGCCTGGAGAATCCCATGGACAGAGGAACAGCAGGCTACAGTCCAGGGGGTTGCAAAGAGCTAGATATGACTGAGCACACACACATTTGCAGGAAAATGTTACAGAGGTGAGAGGTGTTAGAAACATACTGGTATTAACCTGAGAAATTTTCATTGACATAACACTAAAGATAATTTAAAAGGGACAAATTTTCTTATAATGTTATTTTGCATAGCTCCACATGCCATGTAAAGTCCTTTAAAATACCATCAGATAAGTACATCCTGTTAGTGTTAGTCACTCAGTCGTCCCAAGTCCTTTTGACCCTATGGATTGTAGCCCAAAAGGCTCCTCTGTAAAACAGGCATAACAAAGTACCACAATGGCATACAGTTAGAGAATAGAACGTCATAATTTTTTTAAAAAGCATGCTGAAGTGTGAAGATATCTGTAGTTTTTTATGTTTTTAAACAATTCAACTTGGCTAGGCTGAACCATATCTCCCAGAAGTCCCAGAAATATTTCTGGTTAAGGCATATCTCAAAAGATACTTTATGTGAGATTTGGAGGGTTAAAATGAAGCAGCAGCCTTTTTCATTTTTATGCTCAGACTATTATAGGAAATCCAGGTAAAACTAATGGAATTGCTTCTACCCGGGAAAATAGTGATTCAAAAGTAGTATCTCATTCCTGGAGACATTGCAGAGAGTACCACCATGGAGCACTTGAAAGATGCAAAGGTGGTGATTCCTACCCATCCATCCCCAGTCATCCCCATTCAGCTCGCTGATTTGGCCTGTGCAGTAGACAGAATGACAGTGGATTAGCATAGACTTAATCAGGTGTTGACTGCAATTGCAGCTGCTATTCCAAATATAGTGTTATTACTGGAGCAAATCAACAAATTCCTTTAAACCTGATCAGCTGTATTGGTCTGGCAAATGTGTTCATTTTTCTCTTTACCTGTTAGTCAAGACCACTAACAGTAGTTTGCTTTCAGCTGAGAAGGCCAGTAATTTTCTTTCACTCTCCTATTTCAGAGGTGTCAACTCTCCAGCCCTAGTTTATAGGGCTCTTGGTCACCATTTCCACTCTGCATGATATCATTCTGGCCCATTGCATTGATAATATTTATGCTAACTGGATCTGTTGAGAGGAAGTAGTGACTACTCTAGACCTGTTGATAAGATACTTGCATGGCAGAAATAGGAAAGAAGTCTCCCTGAAAATCAGAGCCCTTCAACCTCAGTGAAAAATTGAGGGGTCCAGTGGTCTGAGGCATGTCAGTATATCCCTTCCAAGATGAAGGGTATATTGCTGCATCTGGTCCTTCCTACCACAAAGTAAAACACAATCCCTAGTAAGTCTCTTGGGGTTTAATGTATACCTCATTTGGTCATGGTCATGTTATTCCAGCCCATTTACCCAGTGATCTGAAAGGCTCCCCCTTTTTAGTGTGTTCCAGAACAAGAGGAGGCTCTACCATAGGTCCAGGCTGCGGTGCAGGCACCCACAGGCGTGGATGGTGCTTGAACGTGCTGCAGCACCCCATCATCAAATGGAGGCGGTCTATCTGAGATGGCTCTCCAGCAGGTCCTAGAGGCCCTAGTGTGTTCCATGAGAAACAATGTCCCCTACCCCCACCACATTGCTTTCTCTCTCTCTCAACCCACCCATATGGCCTCATTTATAGCATATGCTTCCCTATACCAATCAGTGGGTCCTTGTCAATTCGGCATGGCTTTTCTACACATGGGCCCTGATGGCTGATTCTGGAGGTCAGAGCACCCTGAGAGGACTTCCCTCACTTTTTTTTTATCAGACCTGAGTTTATCAGTGGATTTACATTTTTCCTGAGTCAAAGGGATAAGTTTTTACTAACAAAAGTGTATCTCTTGCCAGACAGCCTACTTTTAGCTGAATAAAAATTTCCAAATGATTTCTATGTAAAAGTATATGAAAGGTCTATGAAAAATCTGACCATGGCTGCACATGTCACTGACGCCCAGAGAGTTGAAGGAAGTCAGAGCCTGACCTCAGGCCACCAGATATCATAGTCACCTCCCTGCTCACCTTCCTGAGAATAACTTTCAAGGACAGTGTCTCAGAGGGCCATGGCCCAACATGGCCCTGGAGCCCAGCCCCAAGAGTTCCCTTATAGCCATGGCTCCACCAGGCAACAGCACATGACAGGGCCTCCCCAAGTGCTCTCCCGGGAACTGAAACCAGCAGAAAACAAGGGGACACAAGGAGAAAGGAGGACAAATTCAATAAGCATTCACAGGTAATGTCTTGCTAGGAAATTTTGTAAGTCTCTGTCCTTAGTCTTAACAGTCTTATAAATCTAACTGCTGACTCAGCTCTCCACTTTGTCTAATAAGCACCCCACACATAACAGAAATCTTGATTGACAGCTCCTTTCCCCAGACCTGCCCCACCCCTGTCTTCCAGGAAACAATACCACTATCCACTCAGTTGTTCAGCATGAAAACCTCGGAGTCAAAGTCACTAACACGGGACACTTGCAACACAATTGTGACTTGGAGGAGTGGGGTAGACCTAGAACAAGAGGAGATGTGAGAGCATGGACTAGTGTGGACTCTAGAGTCAGACCACCTGCATTCACAACCGGCTAGCTCACTCATGAGATTTGTGCATGTGGGCAATGTACTGACTTGCCACATCTAACCTTCAAGTTTTTCCTGTGAAACATCAAGATCACCATTCTATCCACCACCAAGGTTGTTGTGAGAATTACACAACCTCAGTGCGGCAGTTGTCCAAGGTCAGCTCACCTATGGCAGTAGAAAGTGAGCCAGTTTCTGCTAGTTCACTGTCTCCTCCCTAGAGTCATGGAGGCAAGACAGAATTAGAGCTACATGATTAGCCACCTACAATAAGTTGAGTAGCATCAGCAGGAGAAACGGCACACTGGGGGTACATTAGAAGGTCCCTCCATAATTATACTTGGATTTATAAACTTGTATGGATGTGAGAGTTGGACTATAAAGGAAGCTGAGCACCCAAAAATTGATGCTTTTGAACTGTGGTGTTGGAGAAGACTCCTGAGAGTCCCTTGGACTGCAAGGAGATCCAACCAGTCCATCCTAAAGGAAATCGGTCCTGAATATTCATTGGAAGGACTGATGCTAAAGCTGAAACTCCAATACTGTGGCCACTTGATGTAAAGAACTGACTCATTGGAAAAGACCCAGATGCTGGGAAAGATTGAAGACAGGAGGAGAAGGGATGACAGAGGATGGCATCACCGACTCAATGGACTTGAGTTTGAATAAGCTCCAGGAGTTGGTGATGGACAGGGAAGCCTGGAGTGCTGCAGTCATGAGATCACAGAGTCAGACACGACTGAGCAACTGAACTGAACTGAACTGAACCGAACCCAAAACCTTTCCTCTGTTTATTCTGTCTTCTGTCATGTTTCCAACTACAGCTCCTCTCAGAGTGGTGTGCACCTGAGCTCTCCACAGTGCTGCCCGCTTCCAGCTCACAACAGGTTTCTACACCCTCCTCTTTGTTCACCATATCACTCAGATATGGATCCTCATTAGGGTCCTTGACTACCTCTATACCTCTCCTGGGGCCTTTGTAGTTTCCTAAATAGATGTGATTTGATTGATTGCTTATTCAAATCAGTGTATTCAGATGATAAATCCAAAATTATAATGACTTCTGGCTTACTCCCAACAATGAAAGAAATGTGTATATATATATAAACATATATATATATACATTTTAAAAATACTCTTTTCCATATTGAATACAGTTGTCTGTGCTATACAGTAGGACTTTGTTGTTTGTTCACTGTATGCATAAAAGCTTATATCTGCTAACCCCAGCCCCCTATTCATCCACCCCCCAACCCCTCTCCCTTGGCAACCACCAGTCTATTCTCTATGTCGGTGATTCTGTTTGTGTTTTATACATAGATTCACCTGTGTCATATTTTAGATTCCACATATAAGTGATATCATATGGTATTTATTTTTCTCTTTCTGACTTACTTCACTTAGTATGATAATCTCTAGTTGCATCCATGTCACTGCAAATGGCATTATTTCATTTTTTTTTACAACTGAGTAGCATTCCATTGGGAGAAGGTGATGGCACCCCACTCCAGTACTCTTGCCTGGCAAATCCCATGGACGGAGGAGCCTGGTAGGCTGCAGTCCATGGGGTCGCGAAGAGTTGGACACAACTGAGCGACTTCCCTTTCACTTTTCACTTCCATGCATTGGAGAAGAAAATGGCAACCCACTCCAGTGTTCTTGCCTGGATAATCCCAGGGACAGGGGAGCCTGGTGGGCTGCCATCTATGGGGGTGCACAGAGTCGGACACGACTGAAGCGACTTAGCAGAAGCAGCAGCAGTGTTGCATTATATATATGTACCACATCTTTCTTACCCATTCATCTGATGATGGGCATATAGTTTGTTTCCATATCTTGGCTATTGAGAATAGTGCTGCTATGAACATAGGGATGCATGAATCTTCTTGACATGTAGCTTTGTCTGGAAATGTGCCCAGGAGTGGAATATGATAATTCTATTTTTAGTTTTCTGAGGAACCTCCATACTGTTTTTCACAGTGGCTGTACCAATTTACATTTCTACCAACAGTGTAGGAGGGTTCCCTTTTCTCCACACTCTCGCATTTGTTATTTGTAGGTTTTTTTAATGATGGCTATTCTGACTGGTATGAGGTGGTACCACATTGTAGTTTTGATTTGCATTTCTCTAATAAGTAAAAGTGAAATAATTAGTGATGTTGAGCATCTTTTCACATGCCTGTTGGCCACCTGGATTTCTCTTTGGAGAAACATTTATTTAGGTCTTCAGCACATTTTCTGATTAGGTTTTTTGGTTTTTTCTGGTTGAGTTGTAAAGCTGTTTGTATATTTTGGAAGTTAAACCCTTGTCAATTATTTGCAAATATTTGAAAATATTTTCTCCAATTCTGTAGGTTGTATTTTCATTTTGTCTAGAAATATGTTGTCTAATTTGATAAAGTGTCAGAAATAGATGTACTATCATTTAAGGATCAAGTTCTTCCATGCCATGTCACTCACTGATGAAATAATCATTTAAATATATCTGAATGATGGAAAAATATTTAATGATAGGTTCAATATAATATATACATTGTTTTGAAATGTATTAATAGGTTAATTATATTTTAAAGCTATAGTTAAAATATTTATATTTATTATTTTATATTTATATATGTGTATACATCCAAACACAGTCATGAAGGGTTATTAGTAAATCTTTCACTGAAAATTGCTATATAAATTGAGTAAAACTAGAAAAAGTTTTTCCAGTAAAAAAAAAATGACTGATTATTCAATAGAATCTGTGCTCCTTACAGTATTACTTTTATCTACACACTATCTTTACTCTGAAGGCCCCAAGGAATTAATTAAGATCATAGCTAAGAGGGAATTAATACTACAGTAAATACTCCTTACTTTTCCAACATAAGTACAATTGGAGAAATGGAGGAGTCTGTGATTAGACTAAAACAATGGGGCATGACCTGGATCCCTAGAGCAGACCCACCTGGACTCCAGGACATGTTTTCCTGGCCTGCATTTAGTTATCTGCCAGCTTCTTATAAAGCCTAATTTTTTCTTTCATAATTGCCTATATCCCACTTGACTGGGACAGCCCACGCAGAGACAACCATTGTGCCATGCACAATCACTATCATGCCAGATCACTCAACAATGCACCCCACAGTCAAGGAGCAAGAAGTGCTAACTTGTCCAAGCGCAAATGATATTCTGTGGACAACCTCCTGACAGGCAGAATCTCAGTAATGGTGAGAATCTCAACATCACAGATTAAGGTCCTGTGACCTAACTTTATCTGCCCTTGACCAAAACTGAGAATTAGAGAACAAAAAAAAATATATGAAAGCCATCAGCTGGCACTAATGGCACAACCCTGATGTTCTACTAAAGATACAACTTCACAGAATATCAATGTTAGATGCGGTCACTCTGGGACCATGATCAGTTCAGTTCAGTCACTCAGTCATGTTCGACTCTTTACAACCCCATGAATCGCAGCACTCCAGGCCTCCCTGTCTGTCACTAACTCCCGGAGTTCACTCAAACTCACATCCATGGAGTCAGTGATGCCATCCAGCCATCTCATCCTCTGTCATCCCCTTTTCCTCCTGCCCCCAATCCTTCCCAGCATCCGAGTCTTTTCCAATGAGTCAACTCTTCACATGAGGTGGCCAAAGTACTGGAGTTTCAGCTTTAGCATCGCTCCTTCCAAAGAACACCCAGGGCTGATCTTCAGAATGGACTGATTAGATCTCCTTGCAGTCCAAGGGACCATGATAGAATAAGCCAAAAGTGAGACTCCTCTGAAATTATGTCTGAGGACAAAAGCAAGGATACTGAAACATGCAAATAATCAAATGTCTCCCTCTTTCAGCCAACAGGAATGACCAGTGCCTTTTTGCTAATTATACCTTTAGTTCCACTCCATTTCTTTCTCATCTCCCAGGTAAAAATTATTGCTATCTAAGCATAGATTTAATATTACCTCCTGACAGTATTCAATCCAGAGAAGTCCCCTGCTTCTTTAAACACTCCACAAAATCACCTGACCCAAGTTTAAATCCTGAGTTACTTCCTGGTGTGGGCTCCTTTGTTGTAGCAAGTAACACGGGCAAATTCATTCCACTACAGATGCGCTCTTTGGGAGCTATGGGCAACATTAATTAATACCAAGAGCTACCTTGAGTCCTTTGATCCAAAAATGACCAAATGTCCAGGGAAAACAGAAGAAATTACGAACAGAAATAACAATTACTGCTCACTAGACATGTGCTGGAAAATCCCATAGACGGAGGGGCCTGGTGGGCTGCAGTCCATGGGGTCGCTAGGAGTCGGACACGACTGAGCGACTTCACTTTCACTTTTCACTTTCATGCATTGGAGAAGGAAATGGCAACCCACTCCAGTGTTCTTGCCTGGAGAATCCCAGGGACGGGGGAGCCTGGTGGGCTGCCGTCTACGGAGTCGAAGAGTCGGACACGACTGAAGCGACTTGGCAGCAGCAGCAGCAGCAGCAGCATGTGCTGGAAGGCGTTTACACATGGTAGCCTCTATCTCATACTGTGACTCTGATTTTCCTCATTCCCTCATAGCCCCCGTTGCAATCCATCAGCAGGCCCTCTGAGCTCTGCCTCACAGAACACCTCAAATCTGACCCCTTCTCATCCTCTGCACTGCACACACGCAGCCCAGCCATCCTCAGCCACCACTTGCACTATTGCCATAGCCTGTGGAGCGATCTCTGGACCTCGATTCTGGCCCTGAGTCCCCTCCACTGTCCATTTGTCTCACTACAGCCAGAACGAGTTTTACAAACAGAATACACACACACACACACACACACACACACGTGTATGTGTGTGATATTGCATTTATGAAAAAATGTTTAATCTCAACAAGCAACTACACATTTTGAAGTTAAAATAGCACATTGTACAGTGCAGTACTTGGCACAAAGTGATTACTCTAGGAATATTTATTGTATACATGAAAAACAGTTTTTCATCTAACAATTGGCAAAGATTTAAAAATAAATTCATAGTTATTGGCAAGAGCTCACAGAAAGGTCACTCTATACTTCTGGAGATATTGTGCATTTTATCAGGAAATTTGTCTCTGAAATGTCCATATCCTTTGAGCAAACACTTTCATATTTAAGTTTCTTATTTAAGGATTTAGTTAAGGATGTACACAAAAAGCTGTATTTACAGTAGTCCAGGCATTTTAAGTAGCAGTTTAATCTTTCATGTTCAAGAAGGATGTTTTTTAGGTTATAAAAATTCATCATAGAATAGAAAGGGCTTTTTTGTTGTTGAGGGTTATATTTGTTCCCTATCGTTGCTGTAACAGTTTGCCACAAACAACACAGATTTATTATCTTAACAGTTCTGGAGGTCATAATTCAGAAATGGGTTTTACTGGGCTAAAATCAAGGTGTCACCTGGACTATGTTCCTCCAGGAGACTCTAAGAGAGAATCCAGTTCCTTACCTTTTCTAGCTTCTGTGTTTCTTGGCTCACAGCTTTTCCCTCTATCTTCAAAGCCAATAGCATATCATCTTCAAATCTCTAATTCTGACCTGCTCATCTGCCTCCCTCTTCTACTTTGTGTGTGTGTGTATGCGCACGCACCAGTCACTCAGTCGCATCTGACTTTTTGTGATCCCATAGACTGTAACCTGCCAGGCTCCTCTGTCCATGGAATTTTCCAAGCAAGGATACTGGAGTGGGTTGCCATCTCCTTCTCCAGGGGGTCTTCCCAACCCAGAGATCACATCCAGGTCTCCTGCCTCTCCTGCATTGGCAAGCGGATTCTTTGGCACCAGCATCACCTGGGAAGCCCCTTCCTCTTTAAAGGACACTTGTAGTTGCATAGGCCTACCTCTATAATCCAAAATAATATCCTGATTTTAAGATCATTTGACTTGGCAGCTTAATTCTTTCTATAACCTTAATTACCTCTTGCCAGCTAACGTAACGTAGTCAGAGGTTCTAGGGATTCTAATGTAAACATTTTTGTGTTGCCATTACTGTGTCTATCACATGGAATATGAAACTTTTGATCTCCTTCCTAAGCAAATCATGACACTTCCAATCTATAGCTGAGCCCTCAAACTTCAGAGGAAGGCTTAAGACTGTGGTCTCAGACTGCAGATAAGGAACACGACTGTGCAGCACATCCAAAGTACCTTCATCGTGACCATAATCACAGTGGATGGGATCAGCATTGCTTTTACTGTTTGAAATCCAAATATTCAGGCAGTTATGGTGGCCTGACCTGAGCCCAGGTAGACCTCTGATGCTCAGACCCTAGGTTGATATACTTGAAGCAATCATGAGGGGGAACAAATCAGATGAGTTCCTAGGCCATCTGAGAGTCAAAGTTGGAGAAACAAAATTCAAACATAAAGTTCGTCCAGCAAAAGTAGGGCTGATGCTGTGAGACCAATCAATGGCAGAAGCCAAGTATAACAGGGATGGAACTAGAATTTAGCATCCAAAAAGTGAGCCCATTGAGCTAAAGTACCCACAGTGACTATTTGCCAGTTGCCTTTACAGGCAAGTCAGACTGGGTTAAAGGTACAGATTTAGTTGACATCATTTTTCTCAGGGAAGAAATGTAAGCTACATCATTGTTTTGAATTATTTTCATTTTTTTCTCACAGACTGAAGACTTTCAGTGGTTAGAAGATGAAACTTTGGCCTCATGCCAAATAGTAATAGTGATCCTAATGTAGAGGCAGCTTTTAAAGCTATGGCTGGGGTCACCTCCCCCACCTCACCCCCAGCTTCTTTGCAGATTACTTATTTGTAGTGTGTACAAAACAAAGGTAAATGAGATGGAAACCTGCATCATTATACACACCACTCACACATTTCCAAGAATGTGTACTGCACTGATCCCCCTTCCATCCAGGTAGCATCATCTTTTTTTTCCTGCAATAATGGAATTATAGTAATGAAGGAAACAGAATACTATCAGAGTGATGCATGAAATCTCTAGTTTATTTCACTGTAGCTCACAGAAAAGAGTGTTAGTGTTCAGCCTTCTGACCAGTATGCTTCCTAGATTCGAATGAGTGAAGAAAACAAAGAACCACAGCTATCTTTATAAATGTGGAAGGTGGGAAGGACTGTATAGACCAAAGGAAGAAAAGCACCTTGGCAAATTCTGTTTTTCCCGAAAAAGGATCAAGCAAACAAAGCCCACATTTTTATTGCAAACAATAACTTGGTACCTGACTCCTAAAATTCTCAGGACTTAAGCAGCAAGAACCACAAGTTGCTAATAAGCTAAAAGAAAGCAGGGCACGGTGGAACCACCTCAAGACTCAATCTCAGACATTACTCTCCTTTCCCCTACCTGCAAATGTGTGCTCGGCTGGTATGAAAAAATAAATTCTCTTAGTCTGGCCACAAGCTAAGCTAACAGAAGAAACATTTCTTTTGGCCTCAGCCCTCTGCCTCATCCCAGGGCTTGCATTTCTCACTCAAAGCCAAACTCAAGGGCAAGACTTCTTCTTGTGCCACGTCAAGGAAGCAGTGTTGAAAGCAAAGTATTTGATTTTAAGAAAAGAAGGCCTGTTCTCAAGGCCTAAACATCCAGCTGTAAAATGTGTAAACTGTGTCATGGAATTCTGGCTGTGGTATGTGTCAAGCTAAGAAAACAACATGCCATCTCACCACTCTACATCACACGGAAGGACGGAGAGGCTGAGAGAGATAAACACATACACATGTTATGATATTAAAATATGGGGGCTGCTGGGGAAACTTTGCTGCTGAAGAATTAAAGCTGCCATTGTATAAAAACTATGTAAATGTTGGCTTGGTATCATCATCTGTTGAGCAGTGGTTATAAAAATATGTTACTGGGAATTATCAAGTTAAAGGAATATCTTGTGTTTCCATGAGACAGGCTTCAGAAGTAGATGTTTGTAAATGAAGTTGTATTAGGCATGCTGCTGCTGCTGCTGCTGCTAAGTCGATTCAGTCATGTCCGACTCTGTGCGACCCCATAGACGGCAGCCCACCACGCTCTCCCATCCCTGGGATTCTCCAGGCAAGAACACTGGAGTGAGTTGCCATTTCCTTCTCCAATGCATGAAAGTGAAAAGTGAAAGTGAAGTCACTCAGTCGTGTCTGACTCTTAGCAACCCCATGGACTGAAGCCCACCAGGCTCCTCCGTCGATGGGATTTTCCAGGCAAGAGTGTTGGAGTGGGGTGCCATTGCCTTCTCCCCGTATTAGGCATACTCCCATTTAAAAAGCTTTTGTAGCACTCATCACCTTCTACCATGATCTCTAATTTACTTATTTGTTTATTGACGCTCCATCTCACTGCAACATGGAGATCTTTGCATGTGGTGGCTGCTGCCACTGCTACTGCCACTGACCCAGAAGGCAGCTGAAACTTCAACCCCGAGGTTTCCTCCTCTGTATCTGCAGCTCTCTCCTCTCTACCACGCCACGCTCAGGCCTAGTGTGCTAACTCTAACACTTGGTACCCTAATGGTGTTTCAGGGCTATTTGGTTCCCAAACAGGGAAAAAGTTCTCCCTTCTACCAACTTCACTCCATAACTTCAGCTCCTACTTGGTGCCCACATAGATACGCCCTGATTTACTCTTTCAACCTTAAAATTCCTCAACAGCTAATACTTCCTGGGCACTTACTATGTGCCAGCCACTGTCCTGGGTACTTGGGATACAAAGATAGACAAAAACTTCTGAATTAATTCAGCTTACATTTCTTCAGTGTCCATTGAAATTGATTCTCTATCCAATGCCTCTCTATAAATTTACCATTTAGCTACATTTAGAATAAACCCCACATTGAAATGTCAACCTGACACCAATTTTTGATGGTTGCCTTTTAAGATACTCAGGCAATAGAGCCTGTAATACTCCAGCTCTCTAGGGTTTATATTAATATCTTACTTTACATTTACTATAAATGCAGGTGCTCCCCTCCCCTAGGTCCCTGAGGAAAGGATCGTTGAGTGCAAATGTCACAGGTTCTACAAATTCCGTTGTCATTTCAATGAGACTCCTTTTACACTCCTGGAGTAACCAAAATGCCAAATTGAATTATTATAGAATTCTGAAATAAATCTCTTAATCCTTTCAGAAATTTCTGTCAACCTGCTTCCATCTGACCATACTGGTCCGTGACCCACTCCTGTGGAAACTCTTGCCCAGGCAAAGCATTGGAGGTTTTTAGTTGGAGTGTAATTAATGTGCCAAGTCATAATAACATCATGAAAATATTTCAAAAGGTCAATATAATGATAAGCTTTCCCTTGTCTCTTTCTTGAAATTCTTCTCCAGCTTAAACCAATTGCCTAAGTCACTTAGAGGCCTTTAAACAAAATGAAATCCTAATGATGTCTCTGCCATGAATAATTAATTGTTCATGTACAATCTTCTCAACAAAATCCATCCTCATTAGATTAGAGGTTTCCTCAAGATATGTGAGTTCATTATGGACATTTTTACCTCCTCCTTGTGTCTTTCTTTCTTTGTCCATCTTATCTGTGTCTGTGATCTGAGATTCCATCACCCTGGCAAGCCTCCAAAGAGAAATAGTTGTAGGGCAATTAAGGACCTTTGAGAAGTAGTAGAATCTCTTACTACTTTAAAACATGGTGGCTCAATTGAGAGAGTAACAGCAGAGAAGGACTGAACTTACTCTGGAGGTAAGGGCAGTTTGTTCTTTTCAGCGGGAAGAGAAAAGGAGAGCAGGGGAGGTATGTTTGTCCACCTTCTTAAGAACTGACATTTTATCCATGAGTCTTCTGTCTTTCTGACAAAGCTTTGATGACTGGAAAGCCTTGAGAAGAAATTAACATTGTAACAGTAGAACATCTTGTAATTTCTTTTTAAATGATGAAATGCAAGGTCATAGACACAATGGGAGACATTTTAGGGGTCATCTCGTGTTCATTTGACAACTAACTGAATTCTGCTGTCACAGTTCCAGCCACTGAGCCAAAAGGAGTCCCCATCCCATTCATAGCCCTGCCTTTTCAATCTGCCTTCTTCACCCATAAATGTGTACAATTCTTCCAACTGTATTTCTGAATGGTCATATTTATTACAAGTGTGTTTCAATGTTTAAAACTAATCTAAATGAAGAAAAGGATATCATCCATAATTCAAACATGTTTTCTGTTTATGTGTTTATACATTTCTATTACACATTATGTCTAAATTATTGTTCTTTTTCAAAGTAATGGTCTAAAGAACACTTAGGGATAGGATGAACCTGGCAAAAGCTAGACAAAGCTTTTTGTTTCACATTTCTTTTCACATAGCTATATTCATCCAGGAGACAAAATTTTGTATTCTCTTTTTTTATCTAGCCTACCATATGAGTTTTTGAGATTAAACATAGTCCTTACAACCATCATTTGGAAAAGCTGCCTGGGAGTCCATTGGTAGACATATGCTACTTTAACAAACCACAATTAATAATACTGCAATGAGCATCTTTCTGCATGCTTTTTTAATATCTAGGATTATTTCCATAGGCTCAACTCTTAGAAGTGGGACTGCTAAATCAAAGGATAATATTTAGATTGTTGAGCTATATTGTGAAAACTCTCCCAAAACACTGTTCCAATTTCTAATCCTACATATCCTATTCCATTAATAGGATTAATTAACTTTCAATTGAAGGTGGTCACAATGTACAGAAGAAGGTGACTGTTTATTGTGAAATATATGTACACAAAAGTATATAAAATATATGCAGTTAAAGAATAACAATAAATTAACACCTATGTACCCATTCCCTGTTTAAGAAATAGAATGTTATGAATATTTTAGAAGCCGCTATAGTATTAATATATTATAGCAGCTACAGACAGATCTCATAATTTCATTAGCTTAAAATACATGCATACACATCATATGCACATTTGTACTTTGTTCACATTATAGTCCATGCACTCCAAGGAACTCTCCTTGACACCTCCAGCAATAACTTAAGACTTTACGTTGTTTCCATCTTGTAATTCTACCATCTTAGAGGTCACAGGGATGGTCGTAAGACAGCAGGGATCTTGAAATTTTGTTATCAGCATATTGTGGCTGCCTCCTCTATCTGCAGAATGCCTACCATCCTGGGAACTTCCTTCATCCTACCATCCACAGGAACTTCTCTGTGGATTCCCTTCACCTCTCTCTGATATTGACTATCCTCTCTCTGCTATTGATTCCAGTATCCCATGGCTTGCTTTTGTTTATTTTTTTTTTTAATTCTTCAAACTTAGTAAATATAGTTAATTAAAGCCTGTAACTCTTAACTCCAGTATCTGGAATCCTGAGGGTCTTTCCAATTCTGTTTTTTTGTTTTTGTTTTTTTTCTTTTTCTGAAGAAACACATCTTCCGGCAGCTTCTTAATAAAGGATGTGGGAGAGGTCAATTTTCTAGAAAATCCAAATGCTTTTTTGAGGTGACAACATAGTCTTTACAACCATCATTTAGAAATGCTGTCTGACATTCCATCAAGTAAATACGCCCTTGTTTTCTTCAAACAAGGTTTGTTAACCCTGCCCTTTTTAGCCATTCATATTGTTTCCCATTTTTACTACTATTAGCAATGCTGCAGTAAGTATCTTTCTGCACCTGGACGCCTACTGAGGGCCAGGGACCTCACGGGCACAGTAGAGAGTCAGGCACAGTCTAGTGCACACAAAACAAGAGGAGCAGCAAAGGGAAGCAAGGTGTATACAGGTGCTTAGTTGAGAAATCGGCCATTGTTTCCCTAAGAATCTGAGGAACAAAACAGCCTACTGCAATATGTAACTTTCTCTGCAGGCTTTATCCCAACCTAAGTGCAATTTTGCAATTTTAAAACATATTAATCTTTGGTTTTGACATTAAGGTGGTAACTTTTTTTTTAAGCATTTTTTATTCTTATTTTTTTTAATATAAAGGTATTTATTTTAATTGGAGGTTAATTACTTTACAATATTTTATTGGTTTTGCCATACATCAACATGAATCCACCACGGGTGTACACATGTTCCCCATCCTGAACCCCCCTCCCTTCTCCCTCCCCATACCATCCCCCTGGGTCATCCCAATGCACCAGCCCCAAGCATCCAGTATCCTGCATCGAACCTGTACTGCTTTTAAATTACTTACCAGCCATCTTTCTGTGGCACCCATTTCAGTTAACACATCTCTGTGTATATTCCCACATCCACATCCTGCCCAACCCACCTCTCAAATTTCAGTCTTGCCAACTGAATGTGCTCCCAATGGCCAAGGCTGGGACAGTCTTAGCAACAAAATAAAGAAGTTTTGGATTAAAACCCAAAGAAGTTGTGCTGTGTGTGTGTGTGTGTGTGTGTGTGTGTGTATGCATATGTATATATGTATATGTATGTATACATATATGTAAATATATAATGAAATATTACTCAGCCATTAAAAAGAATGAAATAATAACATTTGTAGCAACATAGATGGACCTCGAGATTGTCATACTGAGTGAAGTAAATCAGAGAAAGAGAAATATCATATGATATCTATTATATATGGAATCTAAAAAAGAAATTATCCAAAATGAACTTACTTACAAATCAGAAACAGACTTAGAACAAACTTACAGTTGCCAGAGGAATGATGGGGAGAAGGGCTAGTTAGGGAGTTTAGAATGGACGTGCACACACTGCTATACTTAAAATGGATAACCATCAAGGAGGTACTGTATAGCACATGGAACTCTGCCCAATGTTGCATGGCAATCCGGATGGGAGGGGAGTTTGGGGGAGAATGGATACGCATATATGAAGGGCGAGTCCCTTTGCTGTTCACCTGAAACCATCACATCATTAATCAGCTACACCCCAAAACAAAAGAAAAAGGCTTTAAAAAACTCAAAGTATAAAATACATAAGTATTCATGAATTCATACTGACATATAAATGATTGAAAAAAATAAGTAGGCGAGAAGAGACAAATCTCCCATGCAGAAAAATTCTAAATAGTTTATGTAGGTTCTCTGCTCTCATAGTGATGGAGCCAAACTCCCAACTCCTTAAATGTGGACTTCACACAGTGACTTCCCTTCGAAGAACACAGAATACAAAGGGAGGAGATAAGAGTGAATTCACAGTGGGGAAATATGACAAACGCTACGTTAGCCAGGTGATCAAGATCAACAGCAAGACTGACAGGCCGTGTTGGTCGTGTGTGCTTCTGATATGATGTGACGAAAATGTCATTTCACCTCTGTGCCTATTCCAAAAAAAAAAATACGTGACTCCAATATAATTATGAGAAAAATCTCAGACGACTCCCAGAGGAGGAACACCCTACAAAATACCTGACCAGTACTCCTCAGAACTGTCAAGGTCATCAGAAAGTTACAAAAATCATCTAAGAAATAGTCACAGCCCAGAGTAGTTTAGGTAGACATGAAGACTAAATTTACTGTGATAGCCTAGAAAGGATTCTGAAATAAAAAAGGGACATGAGGTAAATTAAGGAGATAAAATATGGGCTTCCATTAATAACAATATATTGATACTGATTCATTTCTTGCAACAAATTTACCATACCAATGTAAAGGGTTAATAATAAGGGAAATTGGCTGCAAGATATGTGGGAACTCTTTGCACTTTCTTCGCGATTTTTTTCTGTAAATCTAAAACTTCTAAAAGTTTATTTTTTTAAGTTAAAGGTCAGAGCTTCCCTGGTAGCTCACTGGCAAAGAATCCACCTGCCAATAGGAGAGACAGATTCGATCCCTGATCCAGGAGGAGCCCACATGCCACGGAGCAACTAAGCCTGTGCACCACAACTCTTAAGCCTGTACCCTGGAGTCCAGGAGCCGCTCTACCGAAGCCCAAGCACCATAGAGCCCATGCTTCCCAACGAGAGAAGCCACAGCAATGAGAAGCCCACGCACCACAACTACAGAGCAGCCCCTGCTTGCAGCCAACTAGAGAGATCCCACCCAGAAACAATGACCCAGCACAGCCAGAAATAAAGTTTTAAGTTAAAAGTCAATGAAACATTAAGTAACTGAGGCCATTTTCATCTATACGTTTTAGTTTTAGCCACTAATGATTATATCCCTGGAGAATCCCATGGACAGAGGAGCAGGGCTACAGTCCACAGGGTCGCTAAGAGTCAGATACTACTAAGCAGCTGAGCACACAGGCACAATAAAAGATGAGGATGGAAGAAAAATATTTCCCAAGAGAATTACTAAATAAGACTTACGGCATAAGGTGCCGCCTCATTATCAAATACTGTCATCTCATCACTGAATTTTCTGCTAATGTATCGTGAAGTAGAGACTGTCAAAAAGTTTCCCTGGTGGCTCAGGGAATGCAGGAGACCTGGGTTTGATTCCTGGGTCAGGAAGATTCCCTGAAGAAGGGAATGGCTACACATTCCAGTATTCTTGCCTGGAGAATTCCATGAACAGAGGAGCCTGACAGGCTGTGGTCCATGGGGTCGCAAAGAGTCAAACACGACTGAAAGACTAACACTTTCACTGCCTGAAAAACAGTGATCTGATTCAAATCATCAGGAGCCAACTGTGCATATAGAAAGACAGTACGACCACAAAGCTTAACTCCTTCAGGAACCACTCATTTGTGTGTTGCCCCCCACACACATAGCACGCCCTTGAATCACCTATACAAGTGGTTATTTTTATCCTCTATATTGTTCTGTATGTTTGAAATATTCTATAATAGTGTTAAGGTAATGTTTTCATATTAATAATTTTTTCCTACTGAGCTTTGAGACTTAATAATTTCAGACTTGACAGTTACAAAATAATACAAGAATAATAATACAAGAATTCCCATTCACCCCTCTTCCCCAAATGTTGACATTTTACATAGCCACAGTACAGTAATCAAAACCAAGAAACTAACTTGAAGCAAAAGTGAAAGTGTTAGTCACTTAATCATGTCTGACTCTTTGTGACCCCATGGACTGTAACCAGCCAGGCTTCTCCCTCCATGGAATTCTCCAGGCAAGAATACTGGAGTGGGTTGCCATTTCTTTCTCCAGAGGATCTTCCCAATCCAGGGACCAAACCCAGGTCTTCCGCATTACAGTCAGATTCTTTGCTGTCTGAGCCACCATTATTAACTAATCTACAGACTATATTCAAATGTCACCAGTTGTCCCACTGATATCCTTTTTCTGTTCCAGAATCACAGTCCAAGATCCTACATTGCATTTAGTTGCCATGTCTCTGATGCGAGGCAGTTCCTTAGTCTTTCTCTGCTTTTCATGCTCTTAACACTTTTGCAGGGTCAAAGGAAAACAGTTAAACCCATCAAATTTATGACTATCTCCCCAAAAGAATTTTATTAAAGGAAGCTCTCCAGATAGTTGCCAGCACATCAGGGAAGAGCCTTGAAATAGTCTAATCCCAGATGACTCTGTAACCTCAAGCAAGTCCACAGAAGGGGCAGGAGGAGGATAGGAGAGTGGTTGAGCAGGGGCAGGCCATACCCCCGTAGGATTACTGAGTTTTTGGACCTACAGTTTTATAAACATCTATTGCAGTGCCAAAGTTCTTTGATGCCCAGAGACCTCTCCTCATTGGCAGGAACTTCTGAGATAGGGGAGCCCATTGTCAATGAGAGTACGTGCCCAAGTCCACTCACCAGGGCTTGGCGAAGCAAAGAGTTCAACTCAAGACTGTCTGAAAAAAGCCCAGGCTGTCAGTACTACATATCCTGAAGCTGACTGAGGGTCACACTCTCCAGCCTTCTCAGAGCTTAACATCAAGGATCAGAATGTGAAGGCCAAGAGACAGGTTCCTTTTTTCTATTCTTTCTCTTGCTGCTTTGAAGTAGCCTCGTGTCCTCCCATGCTCCCAGACTCTGAAATCACCTTCCTCCAGACCCACAGCAGAAGAGATACGTGGTGTTACAACTCCATCTAGTGGTCAAAGCAGTAAAGTATAACACCACCGTCCCTGCCGCGCCAGTCACACTTCCCGACGGTTTAACAAGTCCTTTAGCAGAGGTTGACAACCTTGAAGAAGCAACTCGCCAAGATTCAATCAATAGCACCGAAGAATTGATGCTTTTGAACTGTGGTGTTGGAGAAGACTCTTGAGAGTCCCTTGGACTGCAAGGAGATCCACCAGTCCGTTCTAAAGGAGATCAGTCCTGAGTGTTCTTTGAAAGGACTGATACTAAAGCTGAAACTCCAGTACTTTGGCCACCTCATGCGAAGAGCGGACTCATTGGAAAAGACTCTGATGCTGGGAGGGATTGGGGGCAGGAGGAGAAGGGGACGACAGAGGATGAGATGGCTGGATGGCATCACTGACTCGATGGACGTGAGTCTGAGTGAACTCCGGGAGTCGGTGATGGACAGGGAGGCCTGGCGTGCTGCGATTCATGGGGTCGCAAAGAGTCGGACATGACTGAGCGACTGTACTGAACTGAACTGAATTGTGACTTCTTGCCTAGAGAATACCATGAACAGGGAAGCCTGGCGAGCTACAGTACATATGGTTACAAGCAGTCAGACACGACTGAAGCAACTTAACAAGCATACATGTGCTCTAACTTCATAGTGTTAGAAGCCACATAAACAAGCGAATGTGGTTTCTTTGAAAGAGGCGATGGAGACAAATGGACCAAGATAGAATCCCTTCCCTGCTCTTACTTAAAGTGACTTTGTTAAGTCTCTGAAATGTCTCTGAACATTAGTTTTCTCATATTAAAATGGGGGCTCATAATATCTACATGTAAGGTAGTTATACCTTGATGAGTCCTGGGTTCACAGTAAATCCCGGATAAACATGTGTTCCTTCTCACACTCCTCTCTATCTCCTTGTGCACAATTTCCATGACAACCTGGAATCATCAAAATGAAAGGGATAACTCATGAGAAGTTCAATGTTTTTCCAAAACGTTGGACAGACTGTAAATTTCACAGTCCATATTGCATAGAATTTAGACCAGGGACTCTGGCACTGGGGCTGCCTTGTTTTGAATACCAACTCTGCCAGTTGCTTGGTTTTCCATCTGTAAAATAGAAATATTAATAAAGATACCCACCCCCTAGGATTGTTGTGAGGATTAAATCAGTTAATATCTGCAAAGCACTTAGAACAATACACATTTGATGTGTGGATCTATTATCAGTAACATTTCATAATGATGTGTACATGTGCATGGGTAGTCTCTTCAATTGAGACCGACTCTTTGCGACCCTATGGACTGTAGCCCACCAGGCTCCTCTGTGCATGGGATTCTCCAGGCAAAGATACTGGAGTGGGTTGCCCGTGCCCTCCTCCAGATCTTCCCAACCCAGGAATCAAACCAGTGTCTCTGATACCTCCTGCCTTGGCAGGCGCGTTCTTTACCACTAGCGCCACCTGCTGATCACAAAAAGCAGGGGTGAGGCTGGATAGGCTCCAAACCAGTTTACTTGATTTGTAAAAGAAAATGTTTTCCTTTCTGGCTCACTTCACTCTGTATAATAGGCTCCAGTTTCATCCACCTCATTAGAACTGATTCAAATGTATTCTTTTTAATGGCTGAGTAATATTCCATCGTGTATATGTACCACAGCTTTCTTATCCAT